>NW_009647838.1:152437-179186 GCF_000708025.1 Charadrius vociferus
GCTCTGCAAATATCACGGATGAAGAGACCAGCAAAATTTGGGTCCTGCTGCAATACATTGGGACTCGTAAACACAGTGATACCTCCTTGGTATCCAGCTCCTAACGGGTCTTAACGTAACCTGCTATTCATTCTGATAGATCTCTGTGTAACATCGCTGTGCCTCCACACTGAACTCCAAGCAAACTCAGAAATAATCTGAAGGCTATCTGCTATAAAACAAACATTTCCTTTTTCAAGTATGTTCCTGGTTCTGTAACAATCTTGGTGAGAAACGCTGAACGCCTTTCAGAGTCTCCTTCAAGAGAGGAAGAAAGGGGTACATCAAGGTTCTATTTGTTCAATCTCATGACTGCAAAAAAAAAGTGGTTTTGATATTGAAGAGTACTTTCACCAGAAAGGCATGAGGATTAGAAGGCAAAAGCTCCAGATATTTTCAGTGCAAAAATCTTAAACATTGATCTCATCTCTGAAATACAACTCAGTAACTCAGCAAACATTTCCTGTAGCTGCGTATCAGCAGCCTTCCTTGACATGAAAAATGCAGAGAGAAGACTGACGTGACATAACATTAGGATAATCGGCTTCTAGAAACACAAATAAATGTGCACGCATGAAAGTATGCAACTCAAGCTGAATGTCATTAGCACATCTCATGAGAGCTGATTAAAGCAGCCATTACAATAAAGCAACATTGAGTGAAATAGAGTTGAAATAACGTAACGATCACAGCTCAAGTACCAACTTGCGTTACAATGTGATGACATTCAAGTTCTTGACAGCAGTAAGATTTTTAGGCATCCATGGATATTGAACCACTTAATAACATAGCATGCTAATAAAATATTTGGAGATTATTTTTTCTAACTTAAAATCAGTAACAGAAAATATAAAAATGAATCCTAGTGAATAGCTGAAAATGCTTTGTAGATCAGACCACCAAAAACTATATTCCATTTGACTGACATACAAGCATAAAACGTTTCTGGAGGAGCACTCATTAATACAATCACATCAACCTAACAAATTTGCGTACAGATGCAAACTTCAAATACAGGCTTAAATAGCAAATTAAACACACACACAGAGGCATAACTCTTTAATAAGCAACAAAAGCCTAGAATGGCAGGATGGTTTGAGCACTCCCTAAATTCTCCCAACACCAGAAATCTGCATTAAATGTAACATTTTGTCTTTTAGAAAATGGTGCTTTTATATCTAGTATGTTAGTAAACAATTATAAAGCTACTTCTCCATATTCTGTGACAGATCCTGCTGTGCATTTTCTCTCCTGGATTACATGATCTGCATTCCGCAGGTTAAGGACACGACTGATGATCCTTCTGTAATTAAAGCTCCCTAATGCTGTCAATACAAGGTCTATACAAAGAGCTATGTAGAAAGTACCTTGCCCTTTTCTGAGCCCTTACAATCTCTTATGCAGGCAGCAATCACAAGCCATTAGGGAGAGAGAGAATATAATTTATTTGTACTTCAGGGAAGAAACTGGAAGATATTACTCAGTTAATTTCAAAACCGGTGATGTCTGCAAACAATCCTCCTTATATATCCAACACATTCTTATACAATTCCCCCAAAGGGATTCATCAACCATAACAGCAGATTCTTAGGTTTAGCTTAAAAATCAAGTCACTTTACGGGGGGGGGGGGGGAAGTCAGATGATTTTGCAGCCATTTTTAAATACAGACCAAAGAAAATTTATTTCTGCCTCACCATGCTTTATTTTTAAAACTGGAAACAATAGATTCCAGACATCTCTGTATTTAAAAGATGAAGCCTGTGTTTGTTTGCATGGTAGTCGACCTGCATAGTTAATTTATAACAATCAATCAGTAGCAAAGCTGCTGCAAAATGAACAACCCTTGAATACAGACTATGTAGAATATTAATTTCAGTAACAATTGAGTACTTGGAGGCTTGCATGTAATGCAAAGACTAATGTATTATACATCTCACGTTATGCTGTCAGAGGTTGGAGGACTCTGAAGCCTTGTAAGACAGACACCATAAATGTGCATATTGCATTATCAAGGGGGAAAACAAAGACTGAATTTCTAAGGCACTCAAACTTAAGATCAACCCAGCCAAAGGGGGGTGGGGGGTATGGGAGTGGACAGCTTCCACTATAAAGCCATTCTAAGAAAGCAAACAAACTGTATCTGGACTATTTCAACTTTTAGAAAAAAAGTCACAAAAGTATCTGCAATCTAATACTGCAAGCCACAGATTATTAACATGTACCGAAAAGAAGTTTTCTCCTCTTACAGGTAACACGTACTGCTGGTTTAATCTCTGAATACATTTAAAGGGATGACACACTAGTTTCAAATAACTGCTCTCAGGTAACTTAAAAAAACAAAAAGCAAACACAAAAATATAAACCAAACCAAACAAAACAATCAACCAACCAACCAAAACAAACCCAAACAAACCACCACCCAACCCTTTTTGGCATCCTCAGTTGTTGATTCACTTTCTGAAAGTTCCCACTTGGCCTTTCAGCCCAAGCCAAATTCTGTCATTGAACAAAGTCAGCAGTTAAACAGAAAAAAGGATGTCACCTCTTCATGTGTATAAGTAGACAAAGCTTTGTGTATAAGAGAATTCATCCCTGGTCTTCTATATATTGTGGATGCATACTATACTAAGGAACAACTACTAATTTTGAATGAACAGTTATGAGGAAGGCTATGAGGATCTGTTTATGACATTAACTGTACACAGTTAAGATTTTTTTCTGGTAAGGGAAATCAGAAATTTCTGTAGAAAAAGGTAAGAAGAAACAAAGCAAAGGAAGTTCCGGTAAATGAAGACTGTAGTTTTCACATATCAAAATTTCTTTTAGTTACAAGGATGAGCTTCATAGTAAGTCTACACATGATTATCTTAAACCTACAGCTGAGAGACCAGACCAAGTAGCAAAATATAAAGTTCCTTTAATTTTAATAAGGGAATTATGAAAGTAACTAGAGGCCTCAGATACTTCAGGTTTTAAACTTTACAAACATCACCACAGAAAAGTAACCAAGCAATACAGACTTCCATCTGTATATGATCCAAATAGTGCATATGCAATAGTGCTTGTGGAAACACTGAGACAGACATGGGGAACAAGCTGAGATGTCTTGTCTGGCTTCAAGCTGCTCCTCCAGAAGGGTGCAGATCTTCTCTGTGTCTTGTGTTATACCTGCCAGTCCTATGAAGGTGTCGAAGGGTATGGCAGGAGATCTGAAGTGGCATCAAATCCCTAGGTGCTAACATCTGAATGCCACCTAAAGATATGCAATCTGATGTACGACAAACTTTGGAAAACACAATTCAATTTAAACATTCATACATGTACCTGAACACCTAAAAGTCACAATTTTCATGCAGTTCAAGGCTATGGATGTGGGTATCACAACTACAAATCAGGCAGTGTATAAACTGTTTGTAAAACTGGAAGTACATACATTCATTACAAACAGTAGTGTATACTCCAAGTGAAGAATGACTTGATACCAAATCATACATGGATATTGTAACCAGCAGCATCTTCTTCTGCTGATGCTGGACTCTTGTTCTTTGGTCAGCCTCTCTCTTATGTTAGTGCTGTAAACAACCCCATTTTTCTTTCCTTCTGTTTTCCCTCCCACAAGGTGGCGATCCAAGAAATCCCTTATGTAACTCAGATGCGTATTTTATAGCAAGGTACAGATTTTCTTGAGGAAATGTACATCACGAAAGAACAGTATTTCAAAACACTCCCTTCTCCTCTTGTTCAGAAACCAACAACTTAAAAACTAACTCCAGAGAAGTACACCAGCAAAAACATGGCTGCCACTGAACTATTTTCTTAACAACACACCTAGAAAGATTTATAATGCAGTGTATTTAAACACACTTGTCCCTCCATGGCTCAGGGTAGTTAGCTTAATACAGGAAATTCCAGATACTTTTTAGGTTTGAAAACACTGAAAAGCACAAAAGGCAGCTGGACTGACCATTCAGGCTCCACAAAGGATACAGTACTTACCTTTAGAGAACATACTTTATTTAATAGAATTTTTTTGTTCCAATATACAAAATAGGGGACCATAGTCCCAATTAACATTTACATAGTTACACAGCAAATAATTTCCACCATTTACAACAACTGACAACTTTCCCACACTCCCCACTGTATTACAGCCAAGAAAAAAATCCTGTAATGTTTTACATATCAATCTATTATATTTTGTACTTCCCTGCCTCTTTTCTTTTTAAGTTGCAGTTTTTGATATTGGTTTAATTAGGAATTCACAATTATTTCAGCTGCACTAAAAGAAAAATGAAATATATAATTTGGAATACTATCTCAAGAACCCTATACAAAATAAAAGTCAGTATCTTATAAAAATACATTGCAGGAGTAAAACCAGTGAAACAACAAAAACGTTTTAAATTTTGTTAGGGTATAAAATACTCAACAACTAGCCTCAGCTTTTAACTAAACAAAAAAAAACCCCAAACATTTCCAATTAGCAAAAAGTAATGTGACAGTTCTTTTACAATACTGTACCTTTAGTATGCAAAGGACTTCATCCTTCTAACATGCACTATTATCCAAATGATTCACCCCTTAACCTTTTTCCCACTGAAAGCTGAAAAAAGGTTTTAAAATTATTTGAATCCTTTAAGAAAAATCCAATCATATTTTGTGCATCTCCCACAATATTTAAGCTTTACTTTACAATGCTGGTAGTTTAATCATGATACATAATTTTATATAAAAGAATTCTAGCCAAACCAAGGCTTTAGAAACTTTGCATTTTACAAAAGCAATTTGTTACAGCATGACAGTTGCAAAATAGCCCAATTTATTTAGTGACCCTGTTAATGATTTGTTCAACTGAGTGAATAGGTGAAGTCATTTCCTGAGCTAAAAGATACAAGTAAGTAAATAGTCAGTTATAGCAGCAGACAGGAGACATTCTTTTTAAAAATTGTAACAGTATCAATAAAATAACCTTAGAAAATTACAATAATGTAAAAATGAGTAACTGAAGAGGGAGTGACAAGGACATCCAAGACCTGATTGCCATGATCTGGAATGCATATCCCATGACCTTCCAGAAACTGCATTCAGCTACAGTCAGACAATGTACTGGTAAGTGGAAGAATGTCAAATCACAATAGTTCACCTTTGTTACAGATCAGGTGTTCTGTCAAGATTTAATTCTTAATGCTATTGTTTCATAAACCTAAAGCAAGATAAACTGCTTAGTTTCAGAAATTTTCATTCTACAGGACTTAAGTGTTATTACTTTTAAAGGAATGTGGTATCTTCAGTCTCATGAAATTCCAAGCCTATTTCTTATTATTCAGATGTAATTTATACTTGAGACCTTGAGTGGTTTTTGAGATAGTCACCCATGCCACTGGGAACAGAAGTGGATCCATTTTTAGGAGAGGGAATAATATTCTTAAAATGGTTTACTTTGATCCAACTCACTCTAACTTGCTTAGAGTATGAACCATTAACAAATTATTAAAGAAGTATAAAGACCAGTATACCACCACTGCACCATCATTTTCTTATGATATGCATTCTTAAAGACTTCTGTGTGACAGTTTGATCACTTTTTTTTTCACCCATTAATGGAAAGAGGATATTCTAATTCAATTAAATAAAGTACCTCACTTAGATACCAGTTCCTCTAGAAGGAAATCTCTCTTCTGTGTTATTCATTTTTTTTTGAGATATTGTAAGCATTGTTTTTAGAATTTATATTGGCTCATTAACATTTAAACACAATTAGTTTTAATTCAAATTAATATATAAAATTTCCAATACTTGCTAGAATAAAGGACAATACACAAGATCCTAAGTTACAATAATTTATAAATAAAAATAAACTATTACAAACCAAATCTTTCCCCATACGGAGATTAAAAGCCATAATCTTGACTGATTGTTCCTGATCATACATTATAAATAATGTAAGCTTCTTCAGAGAAGCAAAACATACTTGCCTCCCTGACACCAGTTTACATCTTCAGTTAAACTACTACCATCAAGAAGGCAATTGAGTTGGGTCCAGATGTATCTTCTTCCTTATACGTTAACCCTCCCAACCTCATTCTTTTAAATTTAAGCACAGGAAACTAAGTTCACAAAGAGTCCTTTACCTTTTATACACAAAGTCTGTATAAAAGACAGATTTCTAATGCTCCTATTGCACCAATCTGGCAGTGCAGTTAGAACCCAATTCAAATTCCACTGAAGTCCATGAAAGGCTCTCCAGTGACCTTAACGGGCTTTGAATTAGGACCACAGAGATAGTATTACCTAACGGAAAGCTCCTGCAAGAGTGGCTGGTATCTCTCTTTTTGCTTATGGGATGCAGTGGAGATGTGTAGTCAGCATGATACCTGAGCAAATAAAATGAACACGATACAAAGGTTTTAAGAATCCCAAACTCTTTGCTTAGTTGTGTGCAAACTGTGCTACAGCCCCTGGAGCTCCCTGTTTTCCTTTTTTTTCAGTGCTTGCTCCATTCCAAGATACAGAAGATGTGAGGCATAAAAATCTCTCTTCACTACAGTTCCCCCTCAATCCCGAGACTGATAGAAGAGGATGTAACCAGACTCAGAGTTCTTTGAGATGTCTGATGTCAACCCGTAGAATTCTTCAATAGCTTGTGCATCAATTTTCTGTATATAAAAACCCAAAAATTTAAAATAAGAATATCTTGTATATACATGAAAGTTCCATTCTAAAAACTGTTGACAAACAAAAATAACTTCCACATAATTACATAAAGTAACAAAATCCAAATAATTCTTAAACTTACTATGTTTTGGTTTCCCCTCTGCCATCAACTGTACAGAGTGGAGCGGCTACACGTATATTACATATAAGTTTTTAAGTATTAAGTGAACCTCCTGCGAATGCAATCTTAAGTGCATTGCTTGCACAAACTTCACACAGAAAAGTTTTAAAGACAACAATATCCCATTGAGACATTATATCAGTATGAAGAACTATCATTTCTAATTCAAACTATCGTTTCTAATTCTAAGCAGTGTAGGCTAATCAAGTGCCAAGGACAATAAGTAGAAGGCAGAGAATGAAGGCTAACTTTTCCTATGTTTTTCACACAGAATGTTTGCTTGTGATCCTGTTTAGCTCAGAGAGCCTCCTATAATTAAGATTTTTGGGAAAGATGCAAAACTTCTGTTAAGAAGGTGAAAAGAGAATTTACAGTTTTCATTGACATCATTTTCGGCTAAAAAAGAAACTGAAATTGAAAGAAAGCTCTCTTGCCACATTTTAAAATCAAAGCCAATTAGGACACAAACAACAAAAGGTCAGAAAGATAAATTTTCCTTCACTTAAGCAGATTTTACTTAATCTCATTCCCATTATTTGAAGTAAAACCTCTCTCAGGAAGTAGTGAGCCTTCCAACTTGATGAACCATGGGCCTAGAAGTCAATTACATATTTTATATTTAAGAACAAAAAGTTTCTTTCCTTCCTCTTTAGAAGGGCTAAGAGGAAAAAAAAAAACAAAACACATTACTGGCAGGTGTTACTGCTTTGGAACTGGAAAGATTGTCCCTGATGTTTGTGAAATTATGTGAGATTTACTACAGAGCACTCTGTTTTCCCTGCAGGAAAGTGAACTTTTGACCCTGTCGAGACATTTCAATTTACTGTGTATCTTGATAAGACACAGAGGCAATCCTTTTACTTTCCTAACAGCTCTGTATATTTCCATGTTTGTCATTTCCTGTGTGAAAAAACATCCATAACATGGCTTGGAGATAAGACCTCTTCAATACCCTTGACTGGTCCTGCCAATTAACTATGTAAGTCCAATACCTGTCTCACTCATTTTTCTTCTTTTCAATTATGCAGTTCTTGTGTATTGTAATGTAAATGTAAACTATTCATTTTATAGATATAATTAATTCAAATAAAGTCAGGAAAAGGGCTTGGACAGCACAATCATACTTCTGTTCATGCATAAGCATAGACAAGAGGGAAAAAAGGAAGATGACAGAACACACGCACAAAAAAAAGAGATGATATATTATAGAGACACAAGCAGTTTCTGCTCTGTCTCTCAATAAAGAATAAAAGATAACTGCTAAAATAGAAAGAAGATGAAGTCACAACTGGTGAAGAGAATTCTGCTGTTCCAAGAAATTAGTTAGAATTTTTTTTTTTTCCAATAAGAATTCCTGGAAGCATGGCAAATATTAGCAAGAATACCACCAGAGACAAAAGGCTCCTGTTTCTGGGATTAACTTTTAAATTTTAAGGTGAAATCTCAGAAATCTGAAGTCACTTCCTATTTTGATACACCTTGTCTGAAACAACCCAGAATACTCAGTAAAACAGACTACCAGACTGATGCATTCCATTAAATCATAAGCTCCTAAAAACTATGAAGCAAATGGCTTGCTCCAACAAATTGCTCTCAGAAAAGAATCGCAGTAAAATGAATTTATCTATATCTTTATTTGCAATGTCTTCTGGCCACAGAAATAGCTTATTAAACAAAGGTGAAAGACAGCGGCCATAAATAAAGAAGCTTCTTTCAAGAAGTATAAAAACCAAAATGCAATTCAAAGTATTGTACAGTTAAATTGTAAAGCATAGCTCTGCACTCACAGTTATTGCTCATTTAGGCTGGGGTTGAACCCTCTTTTCATTAGCATACTAGTCCTTTTACTTTAAGTAACCATATACACACGAGGAATGCACTCTGGTTGGCATGAGAAAAAAATCCAAGGTTACACAACGCTTACCTCAACAATATCATCATCAAAAAGCAACCAAAAATCATGACTCTTCACTATTGCAATATAGTGTCCTCTGTTAGGGCCACTGTAAAATAAAATTAGAAAAGAATACAGACAATAACACACATGTATGTACAAATGTATTTCAAATTCCTCTTTTCTTGTAGAAAAGCAATACTTAACAGTAATTAAAATGGCTACCAGTATAATTTCTGTTTGGGTGTTTCTTTTCTTTTTTCCCCTCCATTTATATCATCATCATAATGAGGTCTTACTTATCTCTACATTTAATATTGTGCTAAAAAAAAGGATTATAATTTCAAATGAGGAATAAGCAGCACAGGCATTGAAAATATAAATGAAGTTTAAAAAAAAAAAGAAAGAGACAGATAAGTTAAATAAAGAAAAAAATCTGGTGTTTCATAGGGACAGAACAGATCCCATACTATTTCTGATCTTCAGAAAGAAAGCTGTAGAGCTGCTGTTCGTTTACAGTTTCACTCAGGAATCTCCTTATCTGGTCCACTGTAAACAAAAACTGAATCAAACTGACAGAAGTCTCAAGAATCCTTGAGATTCTTGAAGAAGCAATAAGAAGGTCTCCCAATTAAATTAAAACTGTTATAAAGCGCAGCTCTTTAGTTTATGGAACACAAGAAATTTCTCCATGACTAGACAGAACAACAAAAAAACCCAAAACCCACAACTTTGAAAGTGCCCTATTTCTAATTAGATTTCAAGTAAGGAAATAATACACTTCGTGAAATAGCTGAACCTTACAAGTGAAATTGGACAACTAGTTAAAGCAGTTCTGGAACTGCCTTAACCGGCTAACAGCAGTTATACAGAGTGAAGGTTGCCATCTGTGAGGGACATGTCTGCGTGCCAAATCACATAATCCAATGAAAACAGGGTTCATCTCCTGCCATGGCTCTGAGAACAGGTAAGTTTCTAAGACTGCAGCTTGAATGAGGGAGACAGAAATGGGCAGAATTGGACAGAATGGCCAGAAATGGACAGGTTCTATTTTCCCTAAAATCCAGAACAAGAGTGTCTCAGAAGACTATGGCACAAAGACAAACCATCCTGGCCAACTTGAGATCTACTCATCTTACCTCTACTCTTATCCTATGGGTATTTAAGGAGGAATGCGGGTGGGGGTGGAACAAAGGGCACGAAGTAGCAACCAGGGGGCAGGTCTGCCACTTTGAAGGACTTCAAAAAGTTGGAAGAACGGGCTGATAAGAACCTCATGAAGTTTAACAAGTATAAACGTGAAGTCTTGTGCCAGACTAACTCCACACAACAGCATCAGGTACAAACCAGCTGGCTAGGTGAGCCTAGAAGTTCAAAAAGTTGAGCTGTTAGCAGTGCATCATTTTGGTGACAGAGCTAAGCGTATGTGCGGCTATAATGAGCTTTTTTTACTGTGGCTGCACCAAGGTTCTCAGAGCCCAGGGTTAACGCAAAGCAGTAGCAGCCCTTGGGCTGCTCTTCAGAGGAGAGACTGGGACTGGAAAAAAGGAGCATGGCCAGCACAGACCTAAATGTGCGTGGGGTAACCAAAAAAAGCTTGGCTTTAGAAATGGGGACAGTGTCACGCAAGAAAAAAAATAGTGATAATCACCACCACTCTGCATACTGGGACCCAGAACTGGACATGGAATTCTAGACACGACCTTTCCAGTACAAAGGAGAGACTAATAATCTGGAGGAAGTCCAGTGGCAGGCCACTACATTTGTCAGAGGGCTACAGCACCAGACGGATGAAGAGAGGCTAAGGGAGCTGGCTTTATTCAGCCTGGAGAAGACTACATGAGGAATCCAACTGCTGTCTTCCACTACCTCAAACAGAAGAGTTATAAAGAAATCAGAGCCAGGCTCTTCTCAGAAATGCACAGTGAAAGGACAAGAGACTGGTCACAAACTTCAGCAAGGGAAATTCTGCCCAGATATAGGAAGGGGGAGGCTTGGGGAAATCACTGTGAAAACACTGATGGACTGGAACAAATTGCCCAAAGAGACAGTGAAATCAGCATTCCTAGTCACAAAATTGAGCCTAGTGCAGCCTAATATAAGGTCAAAGCTAGCTCTGCTCTGAGCTTTAAGTAGTTGTCCTCACAGCATAAATTATTCTACAATGCTAGATTTTAAATCATCATTTTCAACTTTGGGGCTTTTATCTACTCAGTAAGCAGTTTGTAGAGCAGCCCTGATTTTAAGACTTGAAGCCACAAGAACATTTATTGAACATAGCAAAATCAAATACAAATCGAACCAAAGTAATCTACAAAATTCATATCAATGTATTTCTGTTGCTCAAGGCTTAAAAAAAAACCAAACAAACAACATCCTAAAGGAAATACCTGATAAAGGAAACTGTTCTATAATGCTTTCCTTCCTACAAAACTTTTTTAAAAAATGATCTTTACATTTTATTAGTTATATGATATTGCGTGTTTTGTGGGGTTTTTAAAAACATAGTTCAGTTCATACAAAGATCTGTCATGTGAAACATACTGTTATCACTTTTCACAATGAACTATCATGGGAATAAAGACATAAGTTCTGTCAGGATTGGTAGCTTGTCCCCACAAAACTTACTTTCCCAAGAAACATCTCTGTTAAGAGGTCTTCTATTAAGAGTTTTGTAATATTAGGTGTTTTGTTTTTTAAACATAGTTAACCTTATACAAAAATCCCTTGCATAAAATAGTTATTACCTTCCACAATGAACTACCACAGCAACAAGGTCATACATTCTGTCAGGATTGGTGGCATCTCCTGAGGTGTTAAACAAACGAAGCTCTAAAGGAAAAACTACTCTATAAGAGAGTTTTGTGTATCGATGCAGTTGATCCATGTATTTAAATCTCTTTAAATGGAGAGCTAGAATCATAGGTAGCTTTTTCACTTTCATCCTGAAAAAAAAAACAAAAAACAAATCAACAGTATTTCCAATACCCAGCCAAAACATTCAGTTGGTACCAACAAACAGGAAACCTGTCTTACTGAAGTCTTTAAAAATTTCTGCAAGTGGTAAAAGAGGCTCAAATAATCAGCTGTTTAACAAATATTGAACATGTCCTGTGCTGCTAAACTAAAGACAAACTTTAACAACTGAGAGACTTGCAAATGTATTTAATAAGAATAGCCACGAGGAACCCACGTAATAATTTAGACATGATGACCGCATAGCACAGAATTCAATTTTTAAATATACGTCCCCATAGCTTTCCTGAGTTCTCAAAACCCAAACCTAGATCCCAGTTGGTATACAGTGGAGGTACTGCAACAAAGCTGTTCCAGAGATTCTGTTCCAGTTGAATTTCTCAGTAAATCAGCCAAGTCAAACAAGCTTTTTAAAATAGGCTTAGTTAGACCACTTTGTTAGATATGTATTACTCCACGTTTTCATATCAAGGCATTAATTTAACATAGCCAAGGGATACAAATAGCCCACTGTTATTCACCTTACCTCATGCTACCGAAACAAAATAATGCTGTGCTCCAGCACAGTAATTTTGTACAAATGTTGCAGCGTTATTTCATGGCAAAGCCAGAAAGTGATAATCTAGTTTTACTGAGGGCTCACTGGCCCCTTTCCATAGTTTGAGGTATTGAGATCTCACATCAGTGCCTGCAAATCCTCAGCCACAGCTGGCCTGGCAGCAAACACAGACTTCCACTCTCCGGGCAATAAATTTGCCCATACTAACAGATCAACCAAGCTAGAGTGCTCTGCTTCTTGGCACAGCTAATTGCCTTAGATCAGCACTGTACTGAATTTTTCGAACTGCTTTCAGCCCTGAAAGGCAGCTCAAAAGTCTCAACAACACAGCCCAAGTTTCAGACATGTCTACTGAGACCATATTTTCAGAATGTCAGGAAATACATTTGCACAAGACAATCCTTTTTCAAAAGATAGGGGGCTAGGGACAAAATCCTTGAAAACTCATCTTCCTTCCCTTTTTCTCATTAAACTTGGACTGATTGTAACCTGTAGGAAATCTCAAATTTTCTCAACAGCCCACAAGGGAACTAGGAAGTGAAAAAAGCTGGAGAAGAGCAGAACGATGACAGAATCAACTATTTTTAGGGAGAGTTACATTTTTTATTATATTACTGAGATATGGATACGATTTCTGCTCTATTTCTTTTTTCAAAATGAAAGTCCTCTTGTCATAATGCAACTGTGCTTGATAATAGGAGCTCTTTCACTAGGGAAGAAATTCAGTATACAGCCTTTGTTAGTTGAGTGGACACTATCACAGCTCCATGTTATAAAGATGGAATAAAATTATGATTGCAGTGAAACCGAACTTAAGCCCCACATGAAAAGCAAAATATAAACACTAAAAGCTGTGTTTTGCCAATATGGCAGTGCCTACAGTACAGATTTATGTCAACACAGCTTGTACTGGTCAGGGATCACATTACCTCCCACACAGAAATAAGAGCTAAAGCAACAGAAAATAACAGGACAGACCTGACTTCACAACCCTCTAATACACACTAATTAGTATGCTTAGGCAACATGTGAAGGCAGACTTTGCAGATGAGATATGCCAAAAACCACGTGCTGAATCCACAGTAAACTGAATAACCAGAATCAGTGGTATAACTAGTAGAGCATGTCAGTGTTCCCATCCCTTCAACTCAGCAGCCTAATTCTCTCTCAGATAATAAATACCACACAGTACACAAAATCAGAGGTTCTTTAAAGGTGTAAACAAGACTAGAAGAATTATTAGGCAGACAAGAATTGTTTTTAAACATAATGAATTTCAGGCTTCCACAGAGCTTCTGATGTTTTTCAGGAACACTGTTAAGCAGAAGTTTAGCACAACTAACTGCACACTTTCAAGAAACCAGAAACTCAGTTAACAGAAAAAGTTACAAGCCTCATTCTGACTGAATCAGGTATAAATGCTATCAAACAGATTCTTAAAGCAACTGGGAAAATTATTTTATTATCAAGATAAAACCAAGTTTAAAAAAATCACATGAAATCAGTGGCTTTTCATCATCATCCGTAATCTTCGATTAGTCACTGGCAGTTTGTTTTAACTCATCTTTTCAACTAACTTTTGGTCTTAAGACCATTCTTTTTCTCATTTGTAAAATAAATAATGATCAAAGGAGTCCCAAAATGCTTTACGTAGATCCTCATTACTCATTGAGTAAGCTCATTGAATTCAAGCAAGAGGAATGCAACAAAGCATTCCACATTAAGTGGAAGAAGAGTGAGAAAAATTAAGGGAAAAAGAATGTTCTCATGCACACACAAAAGGAGTATTTTCATGAAATGCATGGGTTATTTTTTTCCCTCCCTGAGTTTGATGTACCTTTTATGTGCTTCTTGCTTACTGCGACATTCTTCACAGTAATATTTGTATTCACTGCACAGAGTTTCTGTATTGCTGAAACCCCTGGATTAAAAAAAAAAAAAGAAATGCTATAGATACTAGTTTCTTATCTGAACTATACATATAAACAAGTAGAATATAAACATAATTTCATAATCTTAAGTCTACATAAGCTAAAATTTGCTAAGCTTGTAAGCTTTTAGTTTTACTTCCTGCTTTCTAGGTAACAGACATGGACAAATTACAAAAATTCAGATCTGTGCATTTACCTTAAACAATGAGTGATTGAAGTATTCTGCTCCACATCAACTGAAAGGTCTAAGAAGTCTTCATCTTTGCTGCTTATCTGCAGGAAAAAAGAACCAATAGATTATAGCTCAAATTAGTTACAATAATTTACCTCTGGTTTTCAGTACCATTTTCTGTCGACAGAATGCATCTTTTACCTTGTAACAGCCTTTAAAAATTGTTACAAGTGGCCTTTCTATTTCAGAGATTTGCTAGATCTCCGTTTCTGATTTTGTTCAGGAATAAGGAAGTGTATATGTGTCTGTGGGGGTATATAATACCAGTTGTTATTGTGCTGTGATTTCAGCTCAACAACATTAATGCCAAGTTTCTTCTACACCTCACTCTTTTCAAAAGAATACAATCACTAGGATTCTTCTATTTAGTGCTCTCACCTCTGTTCTTCCCCTATGATTCCCTCCAACCAAAAGTTGTGTATGTGCATATCACAGTGTCTCTAAGACAGAGCGCAAATACTTTGAAGCCTCTTCCTGCCTAGATTCATACTCTTAAATGAGCAGCAGATAGCAAATTTGTTGGTAAATGAGAGCTTGGAACTTGGTCTGATAGAGGCAGAATAGCGCACAGCCATTTCTTACAAAAATGCAAGAATAACAATTGAAGTAAAAAATAAATTCCTAGAAGTAGAGAATAAATTCCATCACAAATCCTGAAAAATGGTGATGGATGAAATCCACAGCTACCCTGAAAATCAACTACGTTATTACAATGGTTAGGAATTGGCAACCTGCAACGTTAACTTTTGTCTGCTAGTGTTTCCTCTCTGTATCTAGAATTACTCAGAGCCACTGATGAGAACGTCCGCTGCCTTTTATGACTCCCAGGTACAAAAGTAAATGCTTTTAGAACAGTTGCCTGGCTGCAGTTTCTTGACTGAATGCAGGAAAAGTTAAACAGCTACAGGAGAACTAAAGTAAGTTGATCTTTAAAACATATGACATTTATGTTCCCTTTTCAACTCAGAATAAAAATATATTTGGAAGGTTTTCTCTGATTATCAAGAGATGAGAAACACATGGTTGCTATGGGCAGCATACCTGGAGTATGAAAGGAAAAATGCAGGTGGTCAAGACAACTATTTCTGAGAATTAATATCCCATTGCAAACCACTTTTGGAATTATCAAGCTTGAGTTTATAGCACTAAGAACTCTGGTGAAAAACATCTTAGCCTAGGGATTAAGAACAGCTCAGAAAAAAAAAAAAGTCAGTTCTAGAAAACACTCTGCTGCAGTCTTCAACTAGAACAGCTGGAATTAAGGAGTCACGTGATCAGTGTTATTCAGACATGCAATTAGATACTTCTTCCTCTCTTGGTCTAATCAGAGAAAATTCCATGAAACAATAAAAGATTTCACAAGCAGCTTTATCTCATGCAGAAGCTCTAAGGGCAGGGAGGAGATGGAGAAGAGGAAAGGGATATGTTGTACTTGGTTAAGAGATTGGTACTGAAACCTGAAGTTCGCAAAAAGAATTCTTCCATTCTTAGTGATAATACTGATAATACTGGTTTAAAGAACCTCTCTCAGCTTAGCTGGTCCATTCTGCAACTTAGGATCATAAGGAACCATTAAAGGCTTTATTGAAAGAATAGGAAAACGGATTTTTTCCATCTATGTTGATAATTTAGAAATTGCTATTCTTAATTTTCAAGATTTCTTGAACATTAGTATTTTTTTTAACATTAACTCATACAGTTTTAATTTAAAAAAAAGAAAAATTATAAAAAAGTCACCCTGCACTCTAACCAGCCCCTCCCTTGTGTAGAGGTTCTGTTTCAGATAAACATCACTAAGTTCCTTAGATTAAAGTTGCTAATGCTATATATTTAAATCATCTATAGAATCAAAAAAAGATGGACATGGTCAGAAAACCTCCTCACTTGCGGAATCAAGCCTTGATGTGTTCAGAAAGCCATCTGAGAGCTCTTAATATGAGCATCTGAATAATAGTGAAGAATTCGGGTGTTCCAGTAATCTGGCTAAAGGTGATGGTATGTTGTTCTCACATCAAGGATGTAATCTGCACTCAAACAGCTCAGCTGTACTCTGACGATGAATGCCACACAGAACAGAAAACTCGGAAGGCTAACACTCATGGAATCTGTATTTCCTTCCGTTTGGAATTTCATTAGCAACGTGGAGCAGCTCACTGCTCCCCTGTGTGCTAAGACAGAAATGATTTTTAAATGGAGCTGAAACAAAGGGAGTGATTTATCTTGGTTTCAGAAAAACAATGAAAAAAAAAAAAGTAGGGCATAATTAAGTCTTCTATAGTACTCCTGTAAGAGAGACCACTGAGATTTTTATGCCTTGTAGATTTTTATGCCAGATTTGTATGCCTTGTAGAGTCATTTGAATGCAAGAGCAAGACTATCAGCTGTAGAAAAACATTATCAATATTTGGTGCTTTTCACCCAAGACAATTTCCTATTTCTCTCTGTAGAAGTACTGTCCACATTTTTTCAAATTCAATCTTAACGAAGTCAATTACATTATTTTATGGTATACTTATTCTTCCCTTAAATTGTGAGAGAAATATGTAGAACCAACGGACTTCTAGATAAGTTTTATCAATTAGCCACAAAACTTGGTAATATTTACATCATCATACCGCCTCTAACAAGGAAGGGGGAAAGCATGATATCAAGAAATCACATTAAAAGCATGTAAAGACAACTTACAATCTGTTTTGTAACTTAAGTCTTTTATACTGTGGCTTGACCCATGACAAAATTCTTTGTTGAAGAATCATATCTATGTTCCTTATATTCCACTGTCCATACTTAAACTGAGGATAAATCTTCAGTCAGTTCATTTTTTATCTTAAAGATGGGCTAATGGTACAGTGTGTCCTGGAAAGAAGTTCTTTGCTATAATCAGGACAATTGAAATTAGAATAAAATCTTGCTATGCTGATTTTAGGAACATTGGGTAGGTTTGGCCAGTTAGAAGATAATCATTCTCACTTAGACCAAAGATATATTACGCTTTGTATTTAAGTATGCATTAAATTCTAAATTTAAATTAAAAGTATACTAAGGTTATTGTCTTACCATTAAGAAGCACTAATTCATCCGCTATTGCTGTATAATCTTCTACATGAGCTACATCCAAGTACTGCTGACATTTTAAGTTATATTTCTATAACACAGAGACTCTAAACACCAACAGCTTCCAATAAACATTAAAAAAATCATATATCCTCACTATATTTGAAAATAAAACACTATTCAGTAATATTACCTGTTTAATGTGTCTAAATGTATTTCTAAGTGCCCATTTTTAGGTCACTGTTTTAATTAGACACAAGCTGATGTACTGAATAGACAGAAGCTGATAGGGCTTGGAAGACAAAGGCACTAATATACTAAAAGAAGTGTATTATAACACCAAAATTTAAAATTCAACTGGCCAAGGAGGCACAGTGGAAGACAGACACAGCATATCCTCTTCAGCAACTACTAACAGAAAAACAGAACTGAGCAATATTAGTAAAACTCTCAAAATTGTGATAGGCCTGATAACTAATAATGCTGGCAGAGAGCAAATCAGAATTTTAAAATTGCAGTAAGGACTGTACCTAGATCAAAATTGTGACAGCGGTAGTTCACAGTGCCATAGTGAGGGAAGGTAATGATGTCAGTCATGTTAAGAGACTAAGCTAAACTCATGTTTCAAGAAGAAAAAAAAGCAGTTCAAGAACTAAAAGAGAAGCAATTGACGGTTGCCATGAAATAGTTATTAGGGAAGGGAAATATACCAGAAAAAAAGTACAGTAGCATTTCAGCATCTAAATTACTCAAAATACCAAGATCTACTGAGGTCTGCAGCTACATTACATACGACATTAGGCAGCTATTTTCTTTGAAAAGGGGTATTTCTAGAAGACAGAGAAAATTACATGTGAAATATATAGATTTAATCTGATTAATTCCTGCTTTCCAACGTCACGCTGAAATGTGTGCATTACCTAATTAAGGAAAATAGGTATGAAGAGTCATACAAAAAAATACAGTCATTTGCTTTTTCAATACCTAAGGCATAGATCACGACACAATTACTGTAATTTTCAAATTGTGCTGCTTTTTCTCTTTCTCAAGCAGGTAAAATTCAATTATGAGTTTTTCTGAAATATATGCTTTCTATTATTGTGGAATTTTAGTACAGCTTACTCAAAGAAGGAGTTTATTTCTCAGGGTCTAGTATTAGAAGAAATCCTGTGGACAGGTATTTAGGAAAGGATTACTTTTCGTGCATATTAAGTTATGTTCTTTGAGAATCCCAGTCTACTCTCTCTGTGCCAAAAGCCAACCATAGTATCTTGACTACAACGGCTTTAAATTTAAAAACTAGGAATAGGTAGAAACTGATTCAGAATATTTATTTATGAAATGTATCACTAAGCATGACATTAAGTTATTAAGACATAAATTTGAGAAGTCCTCCACATCCCCAAGTAGCCAGCTTCATTGCTCTTAAGAATACATCAATTTAGAATTTTCTAATCTAAATTTTGATGTTGATTACGATCACACTGACAAAAAAAAAAAAAAAAAAAAAAAAAAAATCAATTGGGCATTTTCCTAACACTAACCAAAAGCCTTTTCCTACGATTCATGCATCAGCTGCTGAAATTTTCTCACTAACAAAGAAAAAATGCTAATGTTCAGACAAACGTAAGATTTCAAAAGAAATAAATTAATCTAGTACGTTAGTCTGTTGAGATAAATGAATCATAAAACATGGAGTTCTGAAACATGGAAGAATTAATTTTACGAAGTATATACAGACTTACAGTTTCACACGTAAGACATCTGGTTTCATTAGTTAATGTTCCCTGAAAGATTTCATGAACCCAGGTTGGGTCTGGTGGGCTGTTATTTTCATTGTCAATGTTGCCATTAGGTAAGCGACCATTTTGTTTCTCTTGTTTTCTTTCCTCTTGCAAGATATCCGCAATTGTATTTAATAGATAGTTTAAGAACTCATGTGCATCCTGCTGCATGTAGTTATCAAAAAGCTCTACAAGATAAAACAGAAGATTTTTTTAATCAGTTAATGCTATACTATAAAAAAGTCTTTAAAGAAGTCGAATTTCAAAACCAGTCTTTATTTCATGTCTTGAATCATTCATGAAAATACAACACCAACCCAAAACACATACTTCGTAAACTAAGCCAAAAATTTAGGAGATGGGAAGGGAGGGGTGGGGCAAATCAGATTACATTCACAGAAATCTCTCAGCTGATCAGAATTACCAGAAGAGTGAACCATTCTGCAAGAAAACTAGGGCATGATTCAACTATGTAAACACAGGTGTACGTATAGTGCCACCTGGAATCATAGAATGGTTTAGGTTGGAAGGGACCTTGAAGATCATTGAGTTCCAATCCCCCTGTTCAGTCTCCAGTTGCCAGGCCATGATGATTTGGATCTCCTACAGGGGCTACGCTATCTCTGCCAAGCTTAGGTCAATGCCTTGGATAACACAGGGCACCTCAAATGGCATTAGATGTTGATATTTTCCAGACATGAACTGAGAACTTATGACGGGAAATGTTTAACTATCTATATGTTCTATCACAGGAAGAACATGAACAATAAATGCTCAAAACATTGCTTTAATTATTTTCACTTTTAGGATTTAAAATCCATTGCTGCTCTGTCAATAAGCACAGTGTCATCAATATTAGCAATGAAAATAATCAAGATTAAGATTAAAAACTTAAAAGATGCTGATATTTTTAAACAACTATTTTCTTTCTCAAAGCTCTTTAAGTAAAGTAGAATTTATAGAAGCCAAGTCAAATTAGCCTAAAGTTCTAGCCACAGGAAGAGCAAACAGGTTTCAGATTAGGACTTCAAGTAATAAGTAGATTTGTCTTTCAAGATCTGAAATATTGCTTCTGGTGATTGGTATATGAGGCACCTTTATTACTGATGGACTTGTTGGATAGATAATGGATTCACTATACTTTCTGTTTCAAGTCGTCAGTTTAACAACATTCCTAAGCATAATTGTTTTAGGATTAATTCAGTGGAAGAATAGTTTCACTGGCACATACTTGTGATGTATAGCAATGACACAGATTAAAACATGAAGTTGAACTCTCTTTCTTACAAGTCTGCTTTCTTGTTTATGTTCAAATTGGTACTACCCTGAAAACATTGTTTATTGTATTCCCCTCAGGTATCAACCTGAGAAATCCTCTACTGTTATAAATCCTCACATTAGGAATGGGACTAAGAAAACCACAAAGGCATTGATCAGATTCAGTAATAGTTACCTCTTCTCTCTCTGACCAGGAATAGTTATAAGGACATTTACCTGCCAATTTAAAAAGCATTCTATATCATTGACTAACATCATACAAGTCTTTTAAGGTGCAATTACTTCAATTAATTATAACTTGCAATTTGCTTGTAGTCCAAGAATATACTAAGAGACTGGCCTTCAGTGGAGGGATAGTTGCCAGGACTGGAAAGATGAATGAAAAAGATACTCAGTGAAGCTTAAGTGTTGAAGTGCATACAGGGATTACATGGAAGCTTGCTTCACTATCATTCACTTGATGGCATCCACGAGTAAACTCCAAATTAAGAAAAAAAAAGAAATAAAAATCCTGAGTTACTAGCAAAGTAGCGAGAATTTGTTACTAATCTAGACCATTCGGAGAGGTTAAGTAGTGCAATAGGTCAGCCAAGAGTATGAAACAAGTAGTTTGTTTAATGAACTACACTATTTTTGAGAAGTAAGAGTAAGTTCAATCTAGCCAACTGTAAGGTCTTTATTTTATCAAGTCAGTCAAGGCAGAACAAGAGCTACAAGTCTCTTGAGGTAAAACACTTCAGAGAGTCTTCACAGTGTTACATCATGAACCTCTCGGGGCTATATGCCCAGTTAGTAAATTAGCATTAAGTACTACAGAACGAAAGCTACACATTGCTCATTTTACGATTAGAAGAAATTTAAGCAAACACAACAGTATACCTTCAGCTGACTTCAAGCCACCAGCTGCTTCCCAGCCAGTTAAGCTTTAAGGTCATTAATATATGTATGTTGTATTCTGACTTTGAAAATAAAGATGAAATAGCAGCACTGCAGTCTGGAATACATTAAGATTATGTTCTCAGTCATCACCCTGGCATAGCTGGATACTGACTGGAACAGAATCTAGATCAGTGTTGCTTATCTACCCGATTCTTTAGCTAACTCTTCTTTCAAGCTCAAAATGATATACATTTACAATAAGCACTTAATAGCATATATGATGTCCTGACAGTTTAGCTGCCTGACAATTTAGCCATTTATTTGTAGAAAAGATGAGAGTATCATCATTAAATGAGACCCCAAAAGCCAACAAGAGCTGAACTTTCACATCTGACTTCTCTAATGAAGATTTTCCAATTGCCTTCTCCTGATTAGAATTTTAATGTCATGACATTATTAAGCATTAGAAAGAACACTTTCTAAAAAGAATTTAATAGCACCTGTGGTTTATTTTCTGCTTTCCACTTGAACCATTCTTCACGTTTGTCATAGTTAGTCAACACTCATTGACATAATGAACTATTTCTGTAAATGCATCAACATACAAGCATACCAACTTCAGTATACTTACTGAAGAACTGAACGACAGTTTTCTATTCTGCATAGGTAAGAGACAATACATTACATGAGCTTTTTTTTTTTAACAATGAATGTTATTACAATTCGTGGTGTGCATTTGCTGGAGGGGTCACTTCAAATTAGGAATGTCATTATACTACTTTAGTTCTTGCTTTTACTACAGAGATGGTCATCATAACATTTAAACACTCTTTTAGTCCGCATATATAGTCTTGGAGAGATTACAACAGTGTGAACATATCTATCGCAGCAGTGTTAAATATGGTACCTCATACAGATTATCATTATTAAAAGCTTTCATTTCTACTTTAACATTGAATTATTTTCTAAAACATTTCCACCAATTTGCCCTGCAGATAAGAAACAAGAAGTGTTAAAAATCTCTGTAAATCTCTTGGAATTTAGGATATCAATTACAGTAAAAAAAAAAAATAGCCAAAACTACTTAGTGATTTTAAAATTCATTGATCCTTTTAAAAGTAGGTCAAGTTAAGTATTGCATACATTCTAGGGAATTTACAAATTTGTGAGTTTTTAAGCTTCCCTTGCAGGGAAGTCTTAATGTCCTTTCCACATTCTCAGTTTGGGAGACTGATTCCTGGATTCAGAGTGTAATGTTTTTTTTAAACACAGAACAAAAGTTTTAGAGTGAATTTTGATTATACAAAAACAATTCATAGAGAGGCAAAATTGGCAAGCAATTTCATAAGCAGCCACTGACAATATACTCAGTTCTACATGAAGAAAAACAGATAAGGATTCTCTCTCAAAACAGCTCCAGGGTTACACCCTCATTCTAGGGTCACTTCTTTATACTGCAGGATGAAAAACACTTTCCATGCGTAACAAATATGTAGGTATTCCACTATGGTATCTTTGGAATTATATCATAATTCCTAGGATTATTACACAAGAAAAAGGAAAAAAACGTTACCATTTTCTTTTCGTAATCTTGTTATAAATTTCTTGGGAGGTATTACTCCAACTTTTTTCTTCTGGGTGGCTATACTGTGGAAGAGATCAGCTAAGCATGTAAGGAGATTCTCTTTTTTTCTTGGTTGACTCTTGTATGCTAAGACTTTGTCTCGAAATGGTCGACAAAAATAAAGTGCCTGAAGAACTGAATTGCAGTAGCATGTATTCCCAAACTGTAAAATAAAAAAGAGATTTATTAGCTTCCATTGTATTACTGTAGAAAAGTAAAATTAAATCCAAAGTATAAGAGAATGCATAAGCAGGGGTAAATTTTCTGCAGCTCATTTCTTCTTGACTTTAAGATAGTAAACCATACTTCTGTTTTACAAGGACTAACAAGTACACTGTAAGTAAATGCAGGAAAAACCTAGGTAAATTTGAACAATACTACATGATTTTTCTCTCACTTGTATATTTAATTTCTTAGTAATATTTTGCATTTACTTGGGTCAATGTTCAACAAATACCATCAATTTCACAGGTCCCAAAATATGCCAAGGTAAAAATATCTATCCATCTACCACAAGTCAGCCACAACAGTAAAGAACAGGGCACAGCATGACCTTGTACTGTGAAGAAATTCAGCTGTAAATTGAGTGCTCCTCAGACACTTCCGAAATTGGATTCTCCAAGTCTTATTAGTTGTGATCAAAGTCAGAAATAACTGCTTTAACCTGTTCCTACATTTTCAGTTCTCATTTTAGGGTGACAGGATGGGCATCCAGCACTTTTCTTAAAACAATACAACATGGCTTGTCTAGCTATGGCTTGTCTAGCTATGGCAGAGTTGGTAGTTTCAAACTGAGACTGAAAGGAAAAGAATGCACAATTTGGACATGAGCATTTTGAAGGAGGCAAGCCACTGAATTGAAAAGGAACAGCTAGAAAAGCATTTGTAACCCGCTTTGTACCAGGACACTCCAGATGTCCCTCTTCCCCAGACTCCTTCCATCTCTTAGGCAGTTGAGTCTTTTGATCGCTGACACTGTCTCCAGCTCACCCCAACACTGCAAACCTACCCATCACCTCTGTGAAGGCATCATGAGCTGTTGGTGGGTAGAGCCACTCTCATTTTATGCTTCCCTCCTCCAGCTAAACCTATTATCTAACACTGAAAGTTTGAGAAAAATCTTTATAAGGCCCTCAGCAAGTAATCCAACCTTTCAGCTGCAGTCACTTAACCTGAAAATTGAAGCACATACCTACTACACACATCCTGTAAAATGTGAAAATAATGTTTACATTTTATATTTATAGTACTTTTTACATTTTGTATGTGTTTTTATATTATACTTATAATATTATTTATATTTTACATTTTATATAAAGACAGCATAAACGAGTAGCAAATTCTAAAACTATGTTGGAAACTATGGGGAGACTGTTACTATAGCAAAAAGAGTGTATTTAGAGATATTTTAAGAGCAGGTTCTTTCAATAGAGAAAAAGAACTAAAAGCTTTTACATCTTGGGAATAACAGGGAAGTAACTGTTTTTTTTGCTCTCTCCTGATTAAGACAATGACAAACAAGAGCACCATGCAATTTAATCACAAAACTGGAAAGTAAATTGTTTTCCTTTCTTTTAAATTAATGAAATATGAAGAAGTACCTTTTAAATACCCAAGACACACTCAAAGAATGAGTAAGAAATGTATTTTTAAAAATATATTAATTACTCTTAAGAGTAAATGTTAAAAAGTGAGGAAATTAATGCTGATTATTTTTATTAAGCTAGGGAAAATGGTTATAATGGCTTCTTTGTGGTCCAAATCTGCACTCAAGTAGGTCAGTGAACTTAAGAGGAAAACTAGGGCTTTTTTCCTTAAAGGAAGCAGAAGAAATCACTAAGTAGTTTATCTCCAAACATTTAATATTGTAATCTAACTATTTATGAGTTTATAATTAGAAATAGCCATAAAAGAGAACTACATTAAAATGTTAAGAAAGTTCTTAAAATTAAATCAAATGGGAAAAGTGCTATTTCGTATTCCAATTTTAAAAAGGAACAGTCTGATGATAAATTAATTAAAATGGCAAACATGCAGTGAGAGATGACCAAAATATGAAGCAACAGAGAGCTTGGAACACCAAACAATATTTAGTTTAATTTAATATGAATGTATGTTAACCTACATACCTGTAGGTAGGAAATAAAAGCAAGCAGATTAAGTTCATAAAAGGTTTTCTTCAACCAAATTCAGAAAGACAGTAGGCAACAGAAGATTGTTTGAAAACAAACTCCTGAAGAAAATTTAATTAGTTCACATTTGTTTTATATCTAAAGCATCAGTATTCATCACTTCAAAACCTAAAATCTTTTCAAAATAAAAGCTTCCAATCATCAAAAAATTATAATGATACCTGTACTAAACAATAAGGCGGAAAAGGTGGAGACGTTTCCAGACTAAGTAAATAGAGAATTTGTACACGAAAAAATGCTGGCCTTACCACCATTATTACTTTACTTCAATACAAAAGCACACCCCTCATTTAGAAAACACTTAAGACCTTGCTCCAGACTCCCCATTCTCCCACCACCCTTTGCTCTCTAATTCTGCTTCTTCAATACTCAGCTCTGCTGCTAACCTGGCCAACAGACACCTTCCGTCTCCCCTCACTTTACAGTTAGCACTGCCTCAGAAGCACAACGCTGGTCAGAAGATGTGCAAGGGATGGCTGTATAATGAAATGCTTGTGAAGTCTGCCTCAGAATAACAGTAGAAAATGGTAATAAACACCATCATTGTAATTTTGTATCTTAAACTGTCAGCCTGTACAGGATAGTGAAACTCCTCTATCTCATTCAGGGGGAATGTAATAGCAACCACATACAGTGGAGTTATTTTAACCCATATTTTCAACTGGTTTATTGCTTGCGTCCTTGTTTCTGTGAGGACCACCTTAAGATGTGCATATCTAAGAAAAGTAAAAAACCAAATTTTCTCTTTTTTCAGTTCATATTGTTCTTCTGTTCTAAATCCTGAGAAATCAGATTATTTCCTTTCACAAAAATACTGCACACACCTCTTTTTTTTTTTTTAATTTCCAAACAACATCCAAACCTGTGTGGAAATAAAAAAAAAAAAAAGAGAGACAATCAGGAAAGCTGCAACAAAAACACTGCACACTCACTAAGGCTTATAGCCTTATAGTTTACTCTTGCCATACAACATACAACTGGGAAGAAACTGGTTCAACTATGTTGAACCCCATAGATCTACAAGCCAAACAAGAGTTCTACAAGCACTTAGATCTGCTTAGAACACTGTCTTTGTGCAGTACTAGGGTTCCTCCAGCTCTGATGCATTGGCAGCTCTGACAACTTTTATTTGTTGCATTGGCCCACGCCAGTAAATAGGATTTCTGCAAAACACATATCCGTTGCAAGAGACTGAATAATCAAACTTTCTGCTCTAGCAGTCTGATAAACTGTAGCTCTTATGAGATTAAAACAAGTAGCTCTTATGAGATTAAAAATGTTCATTATTTCATACTTATTGGATAAAATAATTGATTTGATTCATGAAACACATTGATTTGAATAGTTTGCATTACTGCACTGTAGAGGGAAAGAAGAATGATAGGCAGACTTGGATGTTCCTGATTGTCCATGTGCATGGGACATCATACTAATAAAATTTTCATCTTACTACATATCTTAAATATTTCCT
>NW_009647838.1:179215-191823 GCF_000708025.1 Charadrius vociferus
GCCGAATATTCCATTTAGAACATTCACTGAGAGTCAAACATCCCATCAACCATCTGGTCTTCCATATGCTTCCCATAATTGCCCTTTCTTAATTCTTCTTTTACCTCTCAAATTGTTCTTTCAGCACATCCTCTGAGTAATCCCTAGATTCCACCACAAAGCTGGAAAGGAGATGAGATAGTGTTTCTGCCTTCTCTTCTTTTACACTACCTCTGGATAAACACTACATTTCCAATTGACAGATCTCTCTTCCAGAATTGTCACCTTTATCTAAAATCCTGTCCTGCATTCCAGACATCTCAAATGGCTAGCTATCACACAGCTAGAAGAAAGCTATTCATTTCCACATTATCTCAATTTTTTCCATTACTTGGACAAAGTTTGGACAAACAGAATCGATATACAATTTAGAAAAATTTAGCAGTAAGTGTTAACGAACCTCTAAGAGCTTCACTTTTTGTAATTGCTATAAAACAATTAAGAGAAATCAATGAAGGCATAAATTGTGATTTCCATCACTTCTCAATCTAACCTAAAAATCTTAGTCTAATCTAATCTAAAGTCTTAGTTTATTATCTAATTATCTAATATTTCTTTTAATTATCATTAGCTCTGTCATTGTTTCTGAATGGCCATTGCCCATAGTTTACTAATGAAGAGGTGACTACCTTTCCTTTTCCTGATAGATTTAAATTCTGCAAGCTTATTACACATTTATGGCATACCCATAGTGTTAGTAAGCACAATCCGTATAATATCTGAAAACCATCCAAGCAACAACGTGACTGAATTTCCTTAGCCAGCCACTGTACCTGAAAAACACAGCACCAGTGTTCCATAAATGTAATAGAATGCCATTTCACTATTTGCTACAATTCAAAGAAGTTTGGTCCATAAAACTTTATTGTTTGAAGCTAAAATAAGCAACATTCCTGTGCTACACAGAAGTTAAGAGATTATTTTAGCTGCCGGCCTCTTTTGTGTATGGTTGAGGACAATCACTTAAAGAGAGATCTCCCTTCAAATTTTGTACTCCCTCAGGACTACAGAAAACCAGAATTTGTTGATATTCATTATATATTAGGAAGATTGTCCTTTACTGAACCTTTTCTTAAAGGTAGAACATATGTAAACCATCAAGATTAGATGTACGATACAACTTTACTGTTAAGCCTTAATGTAATCCATCATGTATAAAACTACAGTTATAACAGATACTGTATAGACTAAAAGACTGGTCTTTTCTATTGGATAGATATAAAGTACATAGAATAGCACAGATTTTGTAAAAAAAAGTAAATATAGGTTTTGATGACCTGAGCTCATATATATGCTCATAATATAAACATTCAGTTCTATTAGATGTCAACCAAGAAAAAACATTAGTGGGAAATAGTAAACCACTCCTGGACAAGTTTAATTATTGATAAGAACAGATTTTATGTTCAACATTTCTTTCTCCAAATATACATCAAGTACGAGAAGGGAGCCAGAGTACTATTCTAGATATTTCAAAAGCTTGGGCCACTTCATACTGGAATTTTTTATTTTTAATTTATTTTTCCTGTGTTTTGGACTAAACCGAGGAAGAAGCCTCATATTTGAAGACCTTAAAAAGTCAAAGTGCAAATATATTAGTACCATATATTTATCCCCAGTTTAGCATTTGAAATTACTCATTAATTTAGAGAATTGGAATTTCTCTCTAAGATGGGATCTGCACGTTGATCTGCATTAGTTTGTTTATTGTACGAATATTTGGCTCATTTTAACAAGAGTTTGTATGTATACATTACCAAGGAGGAAGACAAAGACTTAAGCTAAGCCACTGTTCAAAAAAATGCTAAAGCATTATTAAAAGACAAGGCCAAGACAACATAAACCTTTTGGACATTGGAATAGTCCATAGTACAAACTTTTAGAAGTGCCAGTCTCTTGAGAAAAAAGGTGGGTGGACTCATTAGACACTTAGATACCGGATTGTTTAAGATTACTGTGAAGATGTTGCAACTTTCCAAGTATTTCTTTTGTATTTCTCTTCCTCTCTCTAGAAGCATTTCAATGCCAAAAATGGGGGATACATTCAAATCTAAAAAGGGACAGTGAGGCAGCAATTATATCAATTAGTATTTTAGGTACAAGTTAACCTTAACAGATTTTGTACATAGAAAACAAACACTGCAACAATATTCAACCTATTTCGAGATATGAGCAGACAGACATACCCTGTCTGGACTTACACAAGAAATTAGGAAATCAAGTTATCTGTCAACAGAATAACAGATTTGAGGAAAATATAAGAACAGCTTTGATGGAAAGCCTAAGCTCTCCTATGGAATAACAATGAGTATTAACAGTTAAACTACTGCATTTCCTCTTTTCAGAGAAACAACATGTGATTTTGAAGATATTTCAACTTTCATGAGAAAGTAAAAAATTACTAATAGCATTTGAGACGCATGTAAGTCAGCTTATCAGTAAGAGTGTTTCCTGACTGCATAGTGCATACTGGGATTTCAGACTTCTGAACCATGTCAGTACTATAAACCTAGAGGTAGAGACATATGTTATAGTAGCAGGACAGCATTAGAAGTAATTAGTTT
This sequence comes from Charadrius vociferus, assembly GCF_000708025.1. Classification (NCBI taxonomy): domain Eukaryota; kingdom Metazoa; phylum Chordata; class Aves; order Charadriiformes; family Charadriidae; genus Charadrius; species Charadrius vociferus. Next base: position 181,819 of record NW_009647838.1, read on the forward strand.
CATTACGAAAAGCAAGATGATAGCTCTTTTTAAATCAACTTGGTTTAAATATGTACTTTCTGAAGCCCCAATAAAGAAAATTGTTTAATATTTCATTTCAGACAGAATAATGCAATTTCTAACAAGATATACTTTTCATGGGTAATATCAGAAATTAAATTTAAATTATTCCTTAAAACTAATGATTGAATTGAACAATTCGGTATGTTTTTTCCACCATTGCTTTCCCCTTTGAGCCTAGTATTTTATTTTTTTTTTAATCTTAATACAAATATCAGATGCGAACACTTCATATCACCAACAGTCTTTTACAGATTTTTTTTCTTTTACTGTCTTTATTCACATCTTATGAACTACAAGCTACAAATTTTAAACAGATTTTTTAGACACACTCATTCATAGCAAGAAAGTGACTTAAACATATCCTACAATCAGTAACATGAAATAAAGTATTAAAACCAGTCCAATTTCAACAATTATTTCAGTAGCATATTTCAACAAATACACTGAATATTGAAACACATTTCAATAGGGATTTATATTCAATGACTGCATCTTTCAGCATTTTAATTATGCACTCAGTTGCAGTCTTGTAATTTAACAAATCCACTCATGGCATTTCAAAGCAATAAAGTTATGGGCTGAAACTTACATTAACCAAGCCAAAATAGTGCTCATTGACTGGAAATTGTTCCGGACCAATCTCTTTCTCCAAAGCTGAGGCATTGGCGCCCTAGAAAAATCAAAAGCAGTAAAGTATTAATGTTGCAACTACATACACAGTGAATTTAACTATTTGAGAAAAAGAAGTAAAGTTTTTTGGCAAGGATAAATGACTTGTCACTGAAAACTCTAAAATTAGTAACTACAGCCATGGGTGGCAGCTCACACACATCACAGGCATCTAAAACACAGTCACAACTGTAAGTCTGGGCACAGCAGACATCTGGGGCAAAGAGCTGTTGTTCAAGAGTCAGCTATGTTTTGCATCATTTGTACTGAGATATAGTAATACTGATTCTTAAATTTGCATACTGTCCAGTTAGCTCAGTTAAATATTTTTAGCCCCAAACACACACTTGTTGATTGATTTTGATTTACCTACAAGAAAAAACCATAAACAAACAAAAAAATACCAACAAACCAAAACCAACCAACAAAACCCTGGTCACAACTACAGACCTTGCCAACACCAAGCCAGTATTGTCAGATCTCAGACCATAAGACTTCAAGTTTACTACACTTACTTACACTGAAGCTCTCTCTAGTCAGGAGGGAGAAGAACAAAAATAAATGACACTAAATATCAAAACCAGATGAAACACTTTCCTGTCTTTACCGGGGTGGAGGGGGTGGGGGGGGGAGCGGGGGGAGGGGGAGAAAGTGGAGTTTGTGACCCAGCTCAACAATCCGACATGGCAAATCAACCAAACTTGTTTAGTCAGTCTATTGCTTAATGCAAAGACAAGCTTGTAGGCAGGATAATACTAGCCATGAATGCAGAAAAATCAGTCCTTTGAGTTCTCTGTTGATTTGCACTCTCAGGATGTTTAGATTGCCCACAAAACCATTTCACACAGGTCTTGGAGCAGGCAGCACGTCTTCTGTGCCATAACTTAATACTTACATACCTATAAAAAAAAGAACCTAACACTCTTCTACCACCAGAAAATTATTCCAACATAATCCAAAATACCTTAGAGATATGTTTCCAAATATGTTCTGTTCAAAATCATCTCAAAGTAAGTTATATCATTTTCATGTGTTCTCATGCAATTACACTGTTTTGATGTGCTGTATTTATTATTTTCCAAATGGATCTTCTTTAATAACAATTGCATTGATATAGTATTGCAAAGTAGGACAAATGGTGAGCTCCTCTTAACAAGTGTAATGCTCATATTGTATAGCACATTTCAGAAAAAGTTAAGAAATGCAGATTGTTCACAGGAAGCAAAGAGACTGGTCTGTCTTTCTTACACTGAAAATATAAAATGTTCAAAGTGCTTTGTTAAATACCTTGAAGTGTGTAATACTAAAAGACAGCACAGTACAGCTAGAGTTGCTGTACATTACAAATGCTGCAGCCTTTGCCCAACAAATCTGTTGGGTCTCATCCTCAAAAAGAAGTCAGAGAACGTAACTTTGGTTACTCTGTGGTTCCAGCCCATGACTGTTGACTGAACTGGTGCAATAAATACCAGGTTTCAAAGGAAAGAGAGGTTCTTTATTTAGAGACAGAAAAACCTCTACTCTGGAAAATCCAGGGAACAAAACCCCCTAGCTTTCTATGAGCTCTTACACTGATTGTTTTTAGAGAAAAGCAAACATACCCAACCTTAAACCCCTTTTGTTCCATACACCACTACTGATACACGTATATCTTCTATCAAACTAATACATGAGCATAAATATTCCAGTCTAAAGTCAGGCCTAACTGAAGCTTAAATAGCACATAGTATACAGCAAAGAATCTTAAAAACAGATGTGACTCCTTCCCAAGAAGTTCTTTCTTTACACCAAATAGCCCTGGACATTCCAACAATAAAATTAAATCAAAATCACAAACCGCATTAAAAACAGCACCTGGGATTTCACAGATTAATTACAGATAGGGGGAAGGAGGACAGAATTAAAATTAGGACTGTATCAAAATAGTTAAAGTTAAAATGAAACTCTATTATGTGGTATCTGCCATGACGCGATTGTGGTACTGCAGAACTTAAGCGCGATTACTCAATGTAGTTTAATAGTTCTGAAACTGGAAACACATGGTCAAAGGCCCATTAGGAGGTAACAACTTTGACTAGAGCAAAAGATACCGTAACTCCACGCTTGAGACGGTACAGCTCTGCTCCATTCACAACATGGCCCCAGCTACTTTTTCATCAGTCATATCTCCTGCAATTATCCAGTATGATAAAGCCTCTCCTTTACTGGGGCTTACTACTTTAGAAGGTGTTCTCAAATGGTGATGTTGGTGGTAAGCAAAAGGGGTATAAAGCTTCATTTAAGATTAAAGCACTCCATGACTTCTGAATATTTAGTTTTGCAGCCTTATTGAAAAACACCCATGAGCTCTGGTAAGGTGGATATTATTTACAAATATACTGAAAAAAGAAAAAAAAAAAAGAAAAAAAAAAGGAACTGTGGAAGCCTTTTTATCCTATTGTTAAAATCTCTACTTCTTTAAAAATAAATAAATTCAAGAGCAGGCTTTTAGGAAATTCCTTCTCTTTTCGAAGCTAGGGTGGAGTAGCTGCTTTATTCTATCTTTGGAAGAAAGAATATTATGGTACAAACTTTGACGTTTCTGTTTTGTACAGACTTGAACACTGTATTTAGTTTTCTAGCACAATAAGATCCTGACTTGGCAATAAGACAGACATGCTAAGATACTCCAATATTGTTACGGTTTTCTGATTATTCAAGGCTTAGACTTTCACATGATTTCAAAGCAGGGCATTATTTAGGTTTGAATGCCGTTGTTTATGAATGTTTTATTACTACAAACCAGCATGGATGTTCTACACCAATATAAAAAACCTCAAGCTACTTAGACTTCCCTCTACAGCTCTCTTTTTGGCTGTCATAAAGGGTGTTATTCCTCTCCCCAAAGTAATCATTTATACTGTGCACAGTGTGTTGGTTGCAAAGAGCAAAAACACAGTATGCAGCAGGGGCTTGAAAGAATATGCGAAAATGCATGTTCGCATCTGACCCGTAAAAGCTATTTTAAAACCTAACTATCCCTCACTACAAAATGTTTCCCATTCGGCATTAAAGTACACATTATCAGTCCCAGTTGACTCTACAATTATGCAAATACAGATGCAGAGAGGAAATACTGTGACACCTCCAACTATCATGGTACCATATGGTCTTCTGGACAAGACAGCACAGGCTTAAGGCAGAAGTGGAGCCTATCTCTTTCCATCAGCCAAGACGGACTTAATGGGCTTGGGATCTAGACTTGGGAGATTTCAGTCTGTGATGTATGCTGCAGGGTATAGAATTTCTTCCTCTGCTACTTAACTGGGATGTGGGAAGATCCCAAAATGAACCTCTCTTTTTTGGGGCTCTCTGAACAGCCCATACAGTAGGTGCTCAGTCCCCACACAGCAACGTGGCTTTGACATTGTGCAGGGAACAGAAAGGTACATCAAAAACTTTGGTCAGTATACCGACCTCCAGTTTCCCTACCCTTCTGAGCGGAAGAGCACAAGGTCGTTACCCAGAAATGGGAAGGAACAAAGGCACAACAGAAGTACAAAAAAGCTAGTATCGCTATAAAGCTAATACTGGCATTTACCAGTTTTTGCATTACTTTAGTATAAAACCTATACATCACCAAACACTGCCTTACATTACCCCCTCTTCCAGCACAGAGAAAACTATACAGGCATACAGAACACATAGACAAACATGTCATAGTTAATGCAATATAGCTTTATAAAGTGGAAAGTTCAGTAACTAAGGTGTGTATACAAGAACACACTAAGAAATCAAGATTTGTTTCACTTTTATTTATTGAAAAATGATCCTGGAAACAAAGTTAAAATATCAGTGATCATAAAAGACTGTTCTCATATATAATAAAAGTTAGGTGTGATACACTTAATCCTATGTTTAACTTCAAACTGATACAAGATAAATCATAAGTAATCTTAGTTTAACCATGTTCAAATCAGTTGAACATTTATTGCTTATCTCCCCTACCAAGTTAAAGAAAAAAGGCTATATTATTGGATTTATCAAAGATCTCCTTAGATGCTAATTTCTTAATAAAGAATTCATGTTTACCATGGAAGGTCTTTAATTAAGTTTCTCAAATTTTGTTTTTAAAAGAGCTCAAGGTTTCTATAAATTAACACATTTAACATTAACCAAATGAGTGTTTTATTTCAGTTTACTGGAATCAAAGCCCAGAAAACCCAGTGGGAAAGGAACGTGTAGTATCTTTTAATTAAGTACAGTTGAATTTTCCTGATTTTTAAGTTTTACAGATACACATTCTCTCAAAGTTCTAAAATAAACTTGACATTGTACATTTCAATGGAAAAGGGAAAAAAAAAATAAAGTCCAGACTCATGATCAGGTTTTTTGCTTGTTTGTTTAGTTTTTCACTTGCTAAAGCAATATTGTTAAATGCCATTTCGCTTTTATTATTGCCTTTTCTCACTGCCTCAGAGGTCACACTATGGTGGTGCTACACATCAGACTAGTACTCCTGAGACACACTAGCAGCTAACATATAGATAAACTAATTGGAGCCCATCTGTAAAGCTGTTGGTGCTTATGATCTGACATACACACTTTGGGTTTCAGAGGGTTTTTGCCAGATTAGTTCTAGGCTGGCTTTGTGACTGAACACCCAGCTGCAGCTGAACTATGTTGCCTGATTTAGTTTTCTCCAAAAGGAATCTAATTTATGTGCTCTAAGACCACTCCAAGATGCAAACCAAAGTATGGTAAATTGGGATGCCTGGGAGAATCACTTCAGAATTGCACACACCTTACCTGAACTAAAACACTAACAAAAATGCACCCAGCACTTGCCTAAAGAAAAAATAAAGAGCCACTCTATATTCAAAATACTGTCTAAAAATATGTCAGCAAGCAGGCAAACAATTGCAGTTTTAAAGTGTCCTACCTTGTTGTTATCATCCAACCTAGTAGCTAGCATTTCTGTTACAAAGACTTGATTCATAAACAGCCTAATGTGCTTTGAAGATTACACTGGTGCTAGTCTTACCAGGGTGGGGCAGGGGGGGTTGATCTATCCCTTTCTAGAATAAATATCAGTTGATAACTTGGTGGGTCATCTTTTCAGTAGCTTGCTGTAACACCTTTATCCTCTAGCTTTATTGGGTTGTAAATTTCCTGAGTAAAACCAAAGTTTTCACATTTAAAAGTAATTTCTTAACTCAAAACTTACATTTGTTGTCAAAATTCCAAAGATCCATTTCTCCCTTGACACAGGTACTACGCTAGATCCTTCCCTACAATGTTCTCTACCTCCCTCAAGAAGCAAGGAACAATAAAGATAAAAGGTGACTGACAGAACTGAACCATGTTGCATAGGTACGTGTAAGCCTAATTTTTTAAACATGACCTTAGTTACAGGTAAGTGAACAACACCACCACCACCCCCCACAAAACACAACTTTTATTCTTCCTGGGGACAGAAAGGCATTACAAGTAAAAGGGAAACTCAGTAACCAGGGATAGCAATGTTTTCCTGAATAAGAATAAAACACCACAAGTGTAAAATTAATTTAATTATTTATAATTAGCAAAAATAAATGTTGGTATAGAAACACGCATTTACTAGTGCTTTCACTTTTTTTTTTTGCCATGTATTAGAAGATTCTTCTTTGTCTGTGACACTAGTGAAGGTATACAGAATGTCATAGCCTACACTAATTAATGCAGTGACTGATAGAATCTTCTGTTAAAAAAGAAATACATAAGTCTATTCTTCCAGTTATATTTTATCAGAATACGCGAATTCATACTTTTCTATGTATTTATATGAATCAGGATTAAGAGTAAACAGAATAGCTATATTAAATCAGCTTATATCTGTTGTTTCAACCACTAACCAGAATGGAAATGCATTTATTTTGATACTGTTTCTAGTCCAGGAAGCAGACGTGAAATATGCTGAGTGGGATTCAATAATCCTTGTTGTTCATTTATTTGCAAAAGAACATGCATTAGTAATACACAACTTGATAATCCAACTATGAAATATTTGGATTGTTTCAGTTCGTATTTTTTGAATACTTACAAATAGTGTTATTTTCTTAACTAATTAGTTTAAGACATGGTCCTGTACATTCCAATCATGTGCAGCTAAGACAATAGGTTTTTTTATTGAGTACAAAGCAAAAACATCTCTGCCTGGGCAAGGAGAATGATAGCATAGCACTAAATTACCTTCTCTTCACATTTGGTATGTCTACCACACCCATTTTTTTGAGCCCCACTGAGCATACACAACATATTTTCCTCCACATCAACTAGATAATAGTCATACTTCCATCTGTTTTGAATACTAAAGTCAAAGATAAGTTACTCTCACATACGAAGCTGAAACTTGGAGAATTGGGGCTCTGGGCTTGGCTCTTTTGTGGAATGGATCTTCAAAACATAAAAAAATATAATGATGCTTCTACAGTTCTTCCCCAATTGCTGCCAGACTTGAAATAGACTTCACCTACTACCCACTCAATACAGAATGAAATCATATTGCTAAAAACTAAAATACTGCAAACAACGTAAGTTGTATTTGTACTGTAAAATTCCAGAAAATTCCTGGGGTAACACTGTTTATGATATCAGGTGCCTTTGCTTCAGTTTCCTACAATCAGATGAATTTTCAACACATCTCATAATGGCACTTATTAAGTGGGGTCCCAAAAGATCAAAACTACTACCTTCAAAGACTTTTATTTAAAGGTTGAATTACACTAGCAGACAAGACAGGATGTCTGTGATATGTATTTAAAAGAGGATCTGATGGTGACCTTAGAAATCTTTCACTGCCTAAAACGTACAGTTATATACATTATATTAATCTTTTAGAAAAATCAGACCTACCTAATCACCCAAAATGCAGAGGAGGAGAAAAAAAAGAACGCATTTGCTCAACAATTTTGTTGATAAACTGCACACTGTCGTGTATTTCACATGCTTTTTTAACCCACATAATTCCTGTTTTGTAAAACAAAGTATGTTGCTTTTATACTTTCCCATTTTCATGGAATTATAAAAAGAATTTGAGTTTATGAAAAACGGTAAAAATGCTTTCCAGTTCTGGTCTACTTATGTTAATACACCATTCTGGTTCTACACTACAAAAAGATCTAGATTTTTTTTTCCGTCACAACTGAAAGATCAGATAGACCTTATTGAAATAAGTAATCTGTTAAAAGCATTTAACTTCAGCAAACTTCCTAAGCTAGGAAAACAAAAGTTACTCCCTATACAGAGCTTTTATGCACCTCTTTCCTTCAACAAATTTGAAAGAGAAAAGTAGACAATATCAATTAATGGACAGACATCCTTTTACCACATTTTTACAGAATCATTCCTAGAAATTTTAATGCAAATTAGTTGTTTCAGTAGTTTACAAAGTAAATACGAAGACTACATAAATGAACCATCTAAATATTCAAGCTTTTCTAGTAATAGGATCAGTTATTCCCACTGCCACAGCTAAAAATTCTGTCCACAAGACTACAGTCCAAGTTTGTATTTCATTGTTCCTTCGTGCTTAGAACTTGAAAAATGAATATATGTAAACATGCAGGGAAAAAGAAAATGGAACATTTACATAATTGTGTCATGGTTTGGGACGGATTGGCCACTCAGGTGGAACGACAGATGCTCTCCCCTACTTCTCTTCAAAGAAAGGCAAGGGAGAGAGGCGAGTTTAGAAGGAACTAAACTACTTTAGTGAAATATTAATAATAAAATAAAAAGGAAATAATGCAAAGTATACAAAACCATATCACGCTCCCAGGATGACAAGCTTGTCACCAGCTGGCACTGGGAATGTCCCAGACTGGACTCAGTGATGGACCAGAACTGGATTCCATATCTGCATTCAGGATCGGGACCAAAGGCAGACGAACAGACAGAGCCCTCCTCAGACAAAGCCACTGAAGAAAGAGAGTTGGCCATTTGATTCCTCAGCTTTTATACCGAGCATGATGGAGATGGGGTGGAATACACTGTCGGTCAGTTTTGGGCCACCTGTCCTGTCCGCTCCTCCCTGCAGGTGGGACCCCTTTACGCTTTTCCGCTTCTGACCCTCCAGCAGGGCCAATAACCAAGTTAGCTGCCCTTGGGTGTTATAGCAATAAGTAGAAGCAAGAACCCCTCTGCATATCATCCCTTGGCATCAACTATAAACATAGGGTTTATCAATCTGGAGAGCAAACAGTTTGTGCACAATATGCTGTTAATTTCAGTAGTTAGAAGAGGCCTAGCTAAAAAGTAAAGTTACTGAACAAAATTGGTCCTGTTTTACCTCAAACCAGGACAAATTGATATTATCCAACTAAGTTATATGCCAACTAAGTAATTCTCTGTGCTGGTATAAATACTGCTTAACAGCTACACAACTTCAGGAGTTTTTTTTCCTTCATGTCTCATATTTGACATTTGTTTTATATTAATTCAGAGTCAAATTCATATTTTGATGTAAATTTAAAACAAATTTGTCTAAATTAATTAGTATACTAAACAGTGTCACAAACCTAGTATTTTAAAGAGCAAATGTACAGACTCATCTTTTATTACCATATTGCAGCATGTTAATCTACAAAAATTATGACAAATGCCACAATCATGCCCGAGTCCTAGTGTCGTATTTATCATGAAATATTCTGCTGATAAGAACTCCAACAGATGAGTGAACCTCCCTACTGTGGTTTAAGCTCTTACCCCAACTGTCTAACACGTACTTCTCCAAAATTTCATGTGCTTGCAACAGAATCACCACAACAGAACACGTGCCCGAACACTCCAGTCCACTGATCAAGGCAGATTCAGGTCAGGATGCCAGAGTGAAATGCAGTGGCTGAGACACAGCACATGTTCCTTCTTGCCAGCCCTGCTACATAAGCAAGTCAGACAGCTGTATAAAGGAATACCATAACACTGCTATTTCCTCTCTGTCTTAGTCTTCTCCTCCTCTGCTTTCTTTTCTATTACCTCCTCACTTTGAAGCTATCTTTTTCCACAACTTTTCTTTCCTTGCTGTAACTCTCAATTCTCACTTCTTCCAGCATGAGTCGTCTGTACACTTTCCTGTGGAATCTGTTAACCCGATCAATTAATATTTAAGTATTATAATTTGTGTTTCAGGGGAGACAGTGCAATTAGAAGGAACAGAAGTGAGTAAATCATAGCCGTTTCTGGCTGACTGCAAACTCTGGCAAACATCAATTTACATTAAGTGCAGATTTCATAATCAGGTTTGAAAACACAATT
>NW_009647838.1:191892-195560 GCF_000708025.1 Charadrius vociferus
ATAAAATTTCCCTGCAATTAAGTGTTTTTCTAAAGCCCTTCTGCTCCGAGTTAGGTGCACTGCAACCTTCCCTCAGCTGGTGAGTTCCACAGTCTGTTTCATCTAAGCCACCTTTTTCCCCTCTCCCCACATGCTTGTTTGAATTTAAGTACCTCTTCACCCTTGTCAAATGTGACTGAAACAGGCAAAAGGGTACTGGTGACAGTACCCTGAGGCAGGAGACAGGCAGGAAAAGGACAATAGCCAGCCATTCAGCATGATTCCACAAGTCTTACTCCTTTCAAAAACAAAAATTTGGATTGTCAGATAGGCGAAGAGCGTTCTCATGCAGAACACAGTTACATCATACAACCTACATCTAGCTACAAACTATGTATTTGCTGCCAGTGTTGGGGGGTTGAATCAACCACTGAAGACATTCAGTTACACTGATCCTGTATATAAGATATTAAATTGGCATATAGAGAAGTGAACATGTATACAAGTACCTGAAACGTGAAGAAAAGATTTTCATGTCTAACGCTACAGTTTCTAGATTAGCATCATTTTTAAATTTAATTAGTTTTTTTCAGGTTGTGCTAACATAATCAACCAGTTTGTAGAAGAAACAATGATAAACAAGTACTACTACCATTACAACTTCCTTCTGTATGTCTGAGACTGTCTTTGTAGCTTTTAAGAGATAATTTCTATCTTCTCCTTACTTCAGCTACTATAAGACTTGACACCTTTCAACTGCTGGCAAGTATTTGCTGTATTCTACACAACAGAAGAAGAAGTCAGAAGTACTAGATTCAATCTCTGTTTAATGGTGAGTATAGCTTGGGGCACATCTTCATTGCAGTTAGCGTAGGTTACTTCAGCATGCATAAAAACCCTATATAATTCAGTCAGGTAAGACTTTGACTGCGGTTTAAGGCATGGATGAGGGTAAAAGACCAAGTTCTACTTCTACTGCAAAGACATTGGGAAAAAAAAAAAAGACCACACACTTTCAACCTCATCCATTTTGCAACAAGAATGGTGGCTAAACCACTCAAGGGCAAAGGTATTTTCCAGTGCTTTTCCACAATCTCCAGCCATGTAATTAAGACTTCGTACAGCACAAGGAACCACAGGAGTGGTGATGTAGAGCAGAGAAGTCCAAGGAAGCTCAAAGGGATACAAGACTAGGAGGCAGTACTACAGGAAGGGCTAAGGGTTCTGCCATCACTTGTATGAACACTGGATCAATGAAGCACATAAAAGCACCAACCCTTTGCAGACAGAATGTGCTCCTGTAAGATCACCTCAAAAGGCACTGTGGTTAACAAACTAAAAATACTGGATATCACTCTTCAGTGTACCCACACAACCTGCCAATACTGCAAAACGCAATATATTGCTTTCTAATATTCAGAGCCTGAACAAGGCTAAGATGCAAAAAATGTAAGTGGGTCAGCAGAAGCAAAACTTGAATTTGGATACAAAAAAGGAAGTCACGGAACACAGGACTGCGATGAAAGAACTTCTTCAACATAGTTCCAGACTGGTCTTTTACAGATTATAAATGTACATGCCTGTTAGGTTTGTGTAGGCACAAACTGTCTCTTGACAAAAGTTACCTGTTATTGGTTTTGTACTAACCAAACACAAGAAAAGAAGCAACAGCCCGAGAGTTCTTCTAACAGGCATGGGGAAAGGCAAGAAAAACCTGTAAGAATTTTTAGGAAGTTGTCTGGCAGTTTATCAAACAGTGGGTTGACACAAAAAAGAACCACCAGGAAAAAAAAATATTATTACTCAGCAATTATAATCCTTTTCGGTTTTGCAAAATATATGCTTAAACATGAGTATATGACTCTTGTTAAAATCAAAAAGATCTGCCTGACCATAACCACACCGTTCTAAACATCTCCACAGTAAATACCAAGTGCTTCTTCACACTATCTTTACTGAAGTATTTTTAAGCGCAATCTTATATTACCTATCAAGTGTTGCAAAAACTTTTACAGCGGGTATCCTACACTAGCTGTCCCATCTCACAGTACTATTAAAACTCATGCATCAGAAAGGCACAGGAAAAAACTTATGCCTGGAGTTTATCAACCTCAGTGCACATGATTATGATGGGATAGATAATACCTAATTGCCATCAGAATTTCACGTTCACAAATACAGACACTTTAGTTAATCATAAGAAGATTTTTACTTGAAAAAATTGTTTTAGGATTGACCTCAATGTAAATGACATAATGTCATTTCTAAAAAACAATACATACAGAATAATCTTAAATTAGCTGCTTGGCCAGTCCAGACCTACAACTTCTATGCTGTCCAGAAGCAGAAAAGTGAGGTCCCATAGAAGACCTAAATCAAGAGGCCAGCACTGAATTTATGTTGACACAAAGGCTAGTGATCAACTGAGGGTGCAAACACGTTAGCTAGAATTGCAATAAAATGAGACAGTCCCAGCTCAAGGATCAATCGCTTTGACTCCTCAACAGTCTAACCTAAAATCTAATGACTTCAGAGAAGAAAACCTCCTGAAGTAGGTGGTGTATGTCCTACATATAAAGATCTTGGCATACAGCTCATGAATTCAAGAAGTCAGACTCTCCAAGGCCAAACAAAAAGATGTGATCTCCCATATCACAAAAAAAGTTACTCCAGCTGATCAACAACCACCTGAGCAATCTCACCCCATGGGCTTACAGACAGTTATTCAAAATTCTCATGGGCCACCTCTGAAATGTCTGTTCAAGATGTTAAAGCCTCTTTGCAGCAAGATTTATGAAAACCATACACGAGTTTCCAATAATATAAAATGTAAGCATTTCCCATTGTTTGACATTATGATATGTTACACTCCCAATGCAGCAAATTAACAAACTAGATGACAGAGTGCTTTTTTCCCCTTAACCACCTCTTCCCTTCCCCCGTGGAAATGGATTTGGGAACAGGAAGTTTCATTTGGCCAAGGAATAGGTAGAAAAGTGCACAAAAGCAAGATCTTCAGCTATGAACCATCAACACATCTCTTCCATGACAAGTAGTAACTTCTACTGACTAAGGGGTATTTCCTTCCTTAAATTCAGCATTCTTCCACCAGTAAATCTACTGAGCTCCCCACCCGTCTTTAAAAAAATCCAGGAGAGCCTTATCACATCTGTATATCCACTTATAGCTCTAATTTATCAAGAGAGAGTAATGAAAAAAGCAATCACTGGAAGAAGTCTCCTATCAGGACCCGGATCGATGCAAACAAGTCAAATTACACACCAACACGCGGAACGTGCTTGGCTGACCAGATCACGCAGGGTGCTGACACTTTTCCGGGTAACCAGAGGAGCACCCGGCTGCTAATGGGCAAGGCAATTACAGCCCCACCACATGAGTAAAGTACTCAGAGAGCTGGGGACAATTCCGAAGTGGCTCGAGAGAAGGAGGGCGCTTCTAGAAACCCTGCCCTAAAAACACACCTGCAATAAGCAATCCTGAACTCGAGGCTATGTCCTAAACCTCTCCCTTCCAGCTCTCGGATCACTTCGGGGCAAAGCCGTGCTCAAACCCCACGCACTTCTATCCCCTTCGCAGCCGGGATTCCCCCCTCGCCCCCAGCCCAACCCAATCCCATCAGCGTCTGCATCAAGGCTGAGTCTCCCAAAGCCGATTAACCCGGCTCCGCT
>NW_009647838.1:196173-210663 GCF_000708025.1 Charadrius vociferus
GGCGGGGCCTCGCCCTCCCTCAGCCGCGCCGTCGCGCCCCAACATGGCGGTGGGTCCGGGGGGTTCCGTTGGCTCTTCTCAGTGTTCCGGCTTTAGTTTTCTTTTTTTCTTCCTTCTGCGGTCGCAGAGTTGAAATCTAACGGGTGAGTGCTGGCAGTGGAAGCGTTTGGGGATGTGGGGGGGGAAGTTGTTGGATGTTTCTTTAATGTAAATGCCGAGCCGCTTCCAGGGGAAGAGTTTCCTTGCAGCCTGGAGAGGTGAGGAGAGAGAAGGCATAACCCACAGCCCAACGATAAAAGCAAATAAAAATATAGAACTGAGGATACATTTTCCTCCTATCAACTTAATCACTCTAATGCCAAGCTAACTTCAAAGCGACTTTTGACATCTGAACAGCGGTTGTCTTCTCAAAGCCGTTCATCTAGGTCCCTCCCAGGAGAGGGGGGCATGGGGACACACACACATGAATTCCTGTCTGTTTTTTTCTTGCTTTTTCTCTAGATTACCAGCTCTTTGGTTCCTGTGAGTCTGGGATTTGCATGCCCCAGCCTCAGACATGTTGGTAAATAAAGCTGGACTGTACAGTAGTCATTTATACAACTGCTTGACGTGTCTACTTGGGAATGACATGAATCATCTAGATGTGCCAGTTCATCTGCAGACTATAGGGAAAATATGGACTTGTTCAAGATGTTGATATCTGCTTTAAAGAAGCATAGCTAAGATACAGAATCATAGAGTCATTTAGGTTGGAAAAGACCTTTAAGGTCATCAAGTCCAACTGCTAACCTAACAGTGCCAAGCCTACCACTAAACCATATCCCTAAGCGCCACCTCTACGTGTCTTTTAAGACGCCTCTAGGGATGGTGACTCCACCACTTCGCTGGGCAGCCTGTTCCAATAGTTGACATGGAATAAACAGCCCGGTCTTTTTAATATATGGGAAACATCTAGCAGATCAAGATGCATTATTATTAAGAGTAATGTCTATGGACATAAGGCCTAGATCATAAATACATGCTTTCACTGTAAAAAAGATATTTCAATATTTGTAACATTGAATCATGATAATTTCTATGATCTCCAGAAGTAAATATTCTTTAGCAACTAAATTAATGGAAATAGTAAATTTTCCTTCAGCTAAAACATAAAGAATATGATTTTAGAAAGTCTTATAACCGAACATTGCAACCTGAAATATCCTTAAGCAATTATTTTATATAATATCTGTGGTCTAGGAGTGTATATTTCAAAAGGGTAGTATCTGAGAAAATGAATGCCTCTTGGATGACTACATTCAGAAGCTGTTGCCACAGAAACCATGGGGGAGGACAGCATCAGGAGAATGAAAAAGAATAGAAACAAAAGAAGTGGATTGGCCATTTATGCGCAAAAAAGCAAGAACGGATATTTGGCCGGCTAGAAGTGTCAAACCTTCAGATATCCAACAGTTCAGCTACTGAAATACAACGCTGCAAGATACATCTGTAATATGATTCCTTACAGTATTAATCAGAAGTCCAACAAGAGATACCCCTATACAAGCCAGAGTGGACGGAGTCTTCAAAAAATGACACAAGGAAAATATGACAGCATACTGTCTCCCCGAAGCAAAAACACAAAAAGCAATTGCACTGTTGCAGAAGCCTGTAAGATTATCTGGGAGATAATTCTGTTTGGAACCAATAAAGTGGCATCAAGTGGAACCGTACAGGCCATAGAAAACTGCAGGAATCTTAAAAGGCATTCGAACAGAAAGTCAGAGATTGCCTTGAAGTTTCTTCATGTCCACAAATTAGAGAAAGAGGTTTTAGTTTGAAGTGCCCTTTCTGTCTGTAGTTCCAAGGGAAAATTTAGAGTATTGGGCCACATTTGAAAAAGAATGGGGGATGTATGGCTATGCTGGCCTGCATCTGACAGGTGTGGGCTAATCGTGGCTGGAGACTAAGCAGAGCAGCTGGGAAGATGCTAAATTAGTAACATACAGAGAGACTGATTTTTTTTTTAAATGCCATGTAAAATTATGTGCTGTGTTATGAGCAAACTGAACTCGTGCTGCATAGAATGAGGGGAAATACAGAAACACTTTCTATACCATTGACCATTAAAATGAGGTAAAATATGAGGAAACGAGTAAGAGAATTGGAAATTTTCGCTGAATTGTCATTATTAAGCCCCTTGGGGTGATTGGAATTATTCACAAATTAAGTATTCCAGGTATTTGACCAGCTCAGGAAAAACGTGAGTAGATCAGGATTGCATGTGTGTTTCTGTACACTTGAGGAGACAGAGCTTTGAAAGCAGTTAGAGCCACTGTAATGCATATAGATCAGTATGGTAACTAACCCTGTCTGAGAAAAGATATTGGTCATATCTCGTATCGCTGGGGAGAGACAAGATCCACCTGATAAAATGAGACAAGAGCATGTTTGCCAACTGGCCAGCCAGCCTGCTGAGGAGAACTTTAATGAGGAACAAGGAAGTCTCTTGATCACAGGCCTTGAGTTTTGGGGGAATTTCAGCCTGCCTGACATCTGCTGCAAGCACCACATGCCAGAATGCAAGCAGTCAAGGAGATTTCTGAAAGGCATCAAGGATAACTTCTTCATACTGGCTGGGCCAACCAGGGATGATTCACAGCTGGATCTGCACTTCACTAACAAGGAAGAATTGGGGGATGTGTTAATCAATGCCTTGGTTATCAAAGCCTGGGCTGTACTGACTGAGGAGTGGAGTTCATGATCCTGTGGTGGCTGAGGAAGGAGAGCAGTAGACTACAGACCCTGGCTAGGTGGGATCCACTGGACAGCATCTCTGAAGGGTAAAGTTGCTCAGAAAAGCTAGCAGAAGAGCACAAGGATTCTAATACTGAGAAAAAAACCCAACCAAACA
Source organism: Charadrius vociferus (assembly GCF_000708025.1). NCBI lineage: Eukaryota > Metazoa > Chordata > Aves > Charadriiformes > Charadriidae > Charadrius > Charadrius vociferus. The sequence continues at coordinate 199,067 of NW_009647838.1, forward strand.
AATAAATGTATTAGTATTTTCAGCAATGAGAAAGCAAAACTGATGTGCTGTGAAGAGAAAGAGAGTGGCTAAATGGGAAATTAAATTCAGGCTGGGGTTATTACAAGATCTGTATTGTTTGGTAAATTCATCTCATTCAGATACAATGCGTTTTAATATAGGCATGAGTAGTGTTACTTAAAAATATAGTGAGCAGGTCACATCTGCAGAGATGAAGGGCTGTGTTGTGGAGAGCAGTGACTGAAAAAAATAAAGAGTTGACAGTGGCCAGGACAGCAAAAATTAATTTCCATTGTAATGTTATGGTATAAGCAAATAATGGAATCCTTGACTATATAACCAGGGATGTGGCAAGTAGGAAGAGTTGTTATTTTCCTTCTACATACGGCACTGGGGAGATTTTTATGGTAATACTGTGCTAGCCTCTGGTGTCCTTGGTGTCAAAAGAATGCTGAGAAATTATTTGAGGCTGGAGAAGATTCTTTGCATGGAGAGACTTAAAGAGCACAATCTGTTCAGCTTATTAAAAAGAAGACTGGAAGGTGGCTATAGGGATCTTTAATCTTGCACAGTGAGAGGTGTAACAAGAAAAATACCTATAAACTGAAATCAAACAAATTTGAATTAGAAATTATGCCCATTTTTTAACAGTGGAAGACATTAATGGAATATGCTGCCAAGAGAAATGGCACGTCCCATATCTCCTAAGGGCTTCAGTTAAAGAATAGATGTTTTTCTCACAGAAGTACATTAGTAGAACAGATAGAATTAATTCCCTGCCCTGAAAGTCTCTCAAAGCATGTGGTTGTTGTTATTACGTAGTATTTGAATTACCGTAACGCCTTGAAACACAAGTCAGAGGCCGGAGCCCTTCGCCTCCTTAGTCACTATGTAAGACATTAAGAGAAAACCCCATTCTGTCTTCTGAAGAATTTATATTCCAAATGTACAGAGGCATCAGTAGACACAGAGGAGCAAAGAGAAAATGTAACAAGTGTAAACTGCTGCTGCTCATCCTGTACTTCCCCTTGTTTCATAATCTTGTGGTTTGACAGGCACTGAGCTTACTCTGGGGTGCGTGGGTGGGTTGGTTTTAGAAGTTGAAAAGTAGGCATGGTACAGGTATGTATGTGCCTGTATCATTTATCTGTGACTACAGCTGGGTTTGCTGAGTCTGGGGCATGTCAAGTTTTTGTTAATGTTGCTTGACAACAGAATTGGTCCCATGAATTCACTTACCTCTCCACTAACCAGCCAAACCACCAACTGGTTGGACTATTGCTGCAGTATCTGAATGCAGACATACCACATCTGTTGTTGGGCTAGTATGCAGTAGAACTGCGTGATCATAGCATAATAGGACTGTAGGATAATTTTGCTCATAGCAGAGTCAGATCCGATGTTAGGCCAGGTTGCTTTGTGTATATATACCTCTTTATTGTTCTGGAAACTCTTAAATTTGGATCCAGACATAATAGTGGGGGGGGTTTGGTCCTTGCAAGAAAACCATCTGAATTCACCACCTGTATTTTTATTGACACATAGCCCAGTGAAGGTCATCCACCATTCTCAAGCTATATTAACCAGCCTTGCTACGTAAATGCACCTTTCTTTGTAAGCAACGGGTGTTTCAGGATTTGTGCTATGAGGTAATAGAGAGTAAGACACAAAAGAAATTTTCCCCAACTTGTATTTCATAATTCTAAGAAAGCCTGAAGCTGCATCAAATTATACAGAACTGGAATCTTAACACATTATGTGAGTGAAATTGGATCCTTCTGGGGAACAGAAGAGACAAACAGGAAATATATTTGGAAAGTCATGTATATCAAGCCATGTTGTACTGACTGACAGGTAGCTAAACATCTATATTAGTAGATTAATCTTTGTAAATTATGTTGATAGTACACTTTCAGAAAATACAACTATCTTAATAACACTTGTATATGCTCTCTGGGACCCGTGACAGGGGGGTGATGGTAGACTAACTGGAAATGGGAGGATCTAAGTAAGTAGTTAAATAAGTGATATTTTATTCATAGCTTCAAAAGAATAAATTCAGTCTTAGTTGTAATCATAATCACAACATTAATAAATTATTATCACAGAAAACTACACAAACTATAAAAATTATGATACTATAATTGTACAATAGATAAATATTGTTTTATTCCTTAGCACTTTTCATCAGTAAATCTCATATTTTACAGAGATGTGAGAAATAATCATTATTAGACGAAATCTGTAAACAAAATAAATTAGGTGAGATTTCTCTGACAGGGTAAATTCGCTCATGATGATTTTTCCCTTATGCTCATTTCAGAAGAGCAAAGCTTTCCTCATTAAGAGTGTTGGGTTTTGTTTGGTTTGTGTGGTTTTGTTTTTTTTTTTTAAGTAGAGGGTAATACTTGTTTCTTGCGGAGTTCACACATGGGGATATTTTGATACTTTCATTTTCACAGCTCAGCTGATACTGGGCATCTTGCCATACATATATAGCTGGGAAACAATTAACCTGTTACTACACAAAGGATTAAGAGCATCTGAAAAGTTGAGAGATGTCCAGTAAGATTCTAAAATACACAAATTTAGAAATCTACTGTTATTTTCAACACAACTAAACTGTTACCACCGTTTGAGTCTTTAGACTCCTAAAGGCAGGTAGAATTCTAACTGAAAATAAATTACAGTTCTTAAAAAGAGTCCATTTATAAAATGGTAACTCTTTTGAAAGATGTCATTGTATTCTGCAAGAGAAATGTGTATAGTTTTGGTCTCGATATGAAAGGATGTGAGCTAGGCACGAAAACAATAACTGTGCTTTTTGACATGGCTCTGAACAGAATCTTTTGGAGAAACAGGGCCACAAGTATATTTAGAAATAAGGTGGGTTTTTTAAATATTGTAATGAAATACTTTCCATAATAGAAACTTTTCTTTAAAAATTAATGTCTTTGATCCTTAACACGGGCACTAGGGAAACCAGTGTCTCAGTAATTTCAGTTTTTCCTTAGTATGAAAACCTCAGGAGTCAGTGACAGTGCTCTAACACTAACTTGGAAAATCCATTACTAGAGGTGAGAAGTACAAGATGCTTCTTCAGTCTCTGTGTTCCCTACCAGAACACCAAGCAATGCTTCCTGCTGCACTCAGCAAGACGGTGTTTTTGTGATCTTCGCAGCAGTTCTCCAAAAGCAAGATTAGCTGTCACGTAACAACAACAGTGACGCACAATGTGACAACAGGCAGCCTCCAGGTGAAGAGTCTTTGTATCATTACAGTCTCCCCCACTAATCAGATCTCTACAGTACCAAGATATAAAGGAAGCTGAGGAGGAATATGTAAAAAAGCATGCAGATAGCTACGCAGTGGAAAAAATTATCAATAAGAGGTAGAAAAAAATACTGGAAACAGCTTTGTGGAGATAATAAAATTGCTAAAGAGCATTTACTGTTAATAGCCTGTGTTTTTCATGACGCTAATGGGTAGTTAATTATTTTTGGTTTAATTGAAACATATGTCACAGTTAGCAATATTTTGTGCTTCCGCTGATCTAAAGCTATTGTTCAAGTCCATGTTGCAATCAGTTCTCAAACAATGCTGTCTTTGTCAGCAATACAGAAGTAGAATGATTTTGATTCCTTCTCTTGGAAGATTTATACCCTAGAAAACCCACAGTTCCCCTCTGTACTTGCAGATGGTCAGTTAAATACTCCCATCTGGTTATACTTGTTTTTTGCTGGTTATGCTTAGTTTCTTCTAAAAAAAACCACACAAAAAAACCCCAAACCCAAAACAAACAACAAACCACAGGTTATTTCATGAGCAGCAGAACTAATAAAGCTCAACTTCATATGGATTTGTACCCTGTGTCTTTATACTGCAGTAACCCAGGCGTCATCTCTTCATCCCGGATAGCCTCATTTCCTCCTTCCATTTCCCCTGTGATTTCATTTCCTCTTCTCCCCCTGCAGCACTTCTTGCCATTTGCCCTCTATTTGTTTTTCCTTGTTTTGCCCCTTCACCTGCACTGCCTCTCTCCCTTGGATAAGCTGCAGCTGCCTTGGAGCAGCATGTATGCTAATTAGCTCACATTATTATTTTGCATATGCCATTAAGGATTGCACAGCATTTCACAAATATTAATGAATTGATCCTTAATAACAACCCTGCTCCATAAATATGCACTATTATTCCTATTATACATACGGGAAAGTTGGTTTAGTTTATCCTTGGCTGGTCGTAGCTTGGTGAAGTTTATCCTTTGTTAATTCTCCATTTCACTGCTCCTTGACTGACCATTAATTTGTTCTTTTCTGGCTTTAGTGTTTGTTCAGAACAGCTGTTGTTGTCTCATTGACAGGGGTTGTCAGAGCGTAGCCAACTCTCATTATTTTATCGCAAGCCTTGTGATATTTGATAGTTCCCTTGCAACCACAGTTCCTGGGTTCAGGTGATGAAGATTACTTGAGAAATTCACCTTTTGCTTATTATAGCAAGTTTCTGGCTCAATAAGCTAGAAAACTGAAAAATGTGATGGCAGGACTGACAATGTTCAAAACAGGGTGAAAATAAAAACACATGTATTATTAAAAAACACAACTATTTTAAAGTACCTATACCTTGCGATGTCATGGGGTCTGTCTCAGGTTCATAATTTAAGATACCGGTATGTGTAAGACTGCAGAAGCTACAGACTGTTTCCCATTTTGGAAGGGATGCTAGCCTGCAAAAAGCAAATCACTCAGTGAAGGCTGACATTTTCTGACCACAAATTCAAACTCTGCTAAAGCACCTAAGAAAGAAGGTATAATTTGAATTATAATCACATGTGAAGCACTTTAATGCAGAGAACGGTGTACTTTTTATTCCTGTAGTTTCTGTATTTGATTCTTCCTTTTCTTTCCAGAAGAGGCCATGAAGGCAGTATAGGATTTTCTTTCAGCATCCAGAAGATATGTAGAACTAGAGTAAGACAATAATGTTTACTGAAAGATTGTTAAAATCTGCTCAGTACTTGAATTTGCAATAACTCTGGTTACTTCATGCATTATTAAAAACAGCTTTTTGTAGTGCTATTAAAATCATAAACATTCTACTTTGTGTATTCATACGGAAAAACATTCAATTTGGCATAGTTTGAAGACAAATTTAAATTTGCGCTTACTGGAATTCAGCTAACACTAAGTAGAAAACATTCCTTTACTTGAAATAAAACTAGCAGTATTTTATATAGCCCTTTCCTTCCAGCATTTGCCATTTCACGAGCAATTCAAAACAATGATGTTAATGGCTCTGATTAGAACAGAGAAATACAAAGGGCTACCTTAGACACCAATACGCTAGTACAATGCCATAGGGTATTTATAGTATAGAGAATGATTACACCCACAGTTTTACTTTATGCTGTTGCATCCATCAGGCATGTTGCCTTTTGAAAGTACAGCACCCCATGTTGAGGAGTTGGAATCATAGACTCAGCACAATCTCTAGGAGCTATGGAGGTCTTTAGTCCAATCCCCTGCTCAAAGCAGGTTCAGCTAGATCAGGTTGCTCGGGGCTATGTTGAGTTTTAAATAGCTCCAAGGATGTAAATTCCACCATCTCTCTGAGCAACCTGGTTGACTGTTTGACCACCTTTACATTAAAACCATTTTCATTATCTCAAGTCAGAAATTTCCCATGTTCTAACTTCTGTCAATTGCCTCTTGTCCTTCTACTGTGCACCACTGAGACGTGTGTGCCTCCATCTGCTCTGCACCCTCCCATGAGACAGCAGAAGAGAGAGATAAGATTTCCTTCTGCTCTGCCAGTTCAGCAAACCCAACTCTTTCAGCTTTTTCTCATATGTCCCTGTGCTTCAGCACCATGACCATATTGGTGGCCCTCCACTGGGCTTGCTCCAAGTTATGTCCATGTCATTTGTGTCCTGGGGAGCCCAGAACAGGATGCATACTCCTGGTGTGGTCTCACAAATGCCAAATGGTGAGGAAGAATCCCTTGCCCTGCTAGCTAACCTCTTGCGCATCCAGTCCTGGATGTAGCTGACTTTGCAGCAAGGGCACATTGCTGTAGTCTACCAGGAGTCTCAGGTCCTTTTCAGCAAAGCCCTTTTCCGTACAGCCAGCCCTCAGCCCATCCTGTTGCATGGGGCTATTCCAACCCAAGTACAGGACTTTGTATTTGACTGTCCTGAAATTCAAGGCTCCCGTCAGCCCATTTCTCCAGCCTGTCTCAGTCCCCTTCAATAGCAGCCCTGCCCTCCAGTGATTTGACCACTCCCAACAATTGGGTATCAGCTGCAAACTCACCTGAGAATTAGCACCAAAAAAATAGTTTTGTAATATCGTTTCGGTGAGATTTCATCAGTTCAAACTTGTTCTTATATATGATACTTTACATTGGGTATTACATTTCAGCAGCAAAGCTCATATTCAGATCTACTTAAAGCTAAATCTCCTTGCCCTCTGAAGTTAAGCCTGCCTTGAAAAAACAATTCACATAGGTTGGGCTTCTGTTAAAATTACACTTTATAGTGAATAAAATAGTCACATGCTAGAAATCAGATAAGGAAAAGGTCAATTAAGCCTGGCCCTCGCCCGTCTGCAGCTTTTCCTAGAGTCTGTTTGTTTTGTTTTGGCCAATCTATTTTAAAGTGATTAACGGCAAATTCTGTCTTGTTTATTCCTTATAGACAAAAATTCTTTGAAGACACTGAAAGTTTTGTCTGAGCAAAATCATCAGTATAGAAGAACTGACTTGGTGCCACTGAAATCACTGAGAGGCCTGCTGTTGCATAAGTGTTAGATCAAAAAAAATTGTCTCCTACTTCTCAGACAGCAGGTTAAGGACAAGCACTGAAACATTTACAGCCAAAAAAAAATTCAGCCCCAGGAGGTTCATGTTCCTTGGATTTTGATCATCTTCAGTAGTAACAGGAAGTATCTCAGAAATAACTGGTGCACAGTAGGTAAGCTAACTGGGAGTGTGGTACACAAATCTCATTGCTGATACTCGAGAGAGACGTGTGGGAATGGGAGCAAAAGCGCAGAGCCTGCTATGTGTCTGGTTTATTTAGCTTAGTAAAATGAAGGTGTAAAGGGGATATTCTGTGTAAATAATTACAGAAAAAGAACAAGGGCAAGCATTGTTGTTCTTCCAGCTAGAAGTACACATAATCAGACATAAACAAATGAAGACAAAATGGCAGTATGTTCCTAATCATTAAGCCAGTTATTTCTTAAACTGTAGCTAATAGCTCCCAAAAGGGTGAGCAAAGGGCTTAAGGGGGATTGTGAAAGATCAGATTTTAAAATACATTTTAATATTAATTCTATACTTATATTCAATACATTATCAAAGGAAAATCCCCACATTATGCAGATTTACTGCTGGCAGCAGCTCAGTTCCTTCATGACAGAGGAGCAAAAAGTATCTGTAATTACCAGCTGTGCCAGCACACGACTGGCTAATCACCTTTAGCCAAAACAACTAGATACACAGCGAAGCTGATGCTCACAATGTGAGGAGTTGCTTGTTCCTGGGTAGATGGTCTGGACTCAGGGGAGGTTACACAGAGACTGATGACCTCAAAAAAATAGTAACACAAGAAGTCTGAGAAAACACTGCATTAATGAAATCCATTTCCTGAGAAGCCACTCCATTAGTCAGGGAAGAAGGGGATGTCAATTGCTTTTGAAATGAAGTCTGATAAATGGATTATAGTTTTTGGTACCCGTGAGAAGCTGGTCACTGTTACACAAGAGCTTCCTTGGAAGTTCCTGATGATTTCTATATGGTCTGTAACAGAGTATTCACTGACGTACACATACAAGTAGAATGGCATGTTATTCAAATAATTCAAATTCTGTTGAATGACAGAACTTGTTCAGTATTTCAGATTTTATGTGCCAGTCAAGATAATGATGGAAAAAGGCCATTTGTTTGGCTTCAGTATCAATTTACCTGCATCTAGTAACATTTTGAATTAGCAATTAATGTAAAATTAATATTAGGGTAACGAAAACTTCCACCTATGTGTGACGTGCTGGGCCCCATCACAATTCTTGGTCTATGCAGTTTTTTGCCTTTTCACTCCTCTCAAAGGCACACTGTCATTACTTCCCACCCTCTCCATGGAACGCCTCACTGGCATTGCTGCTCAGTACAGCCACCTCTAGCGGCGCTTCTGTGAGTCCACAGTGAGCCCATTTTTCAAAAGTGACTGGTTGCTTAGACACAAATTTTATTTAACTCCCATGAAACTAGGCTCAGGTTTATATTTACAGAATGGGTTTTGCGGATGAGGAGTTGAACTGACTACCAGAAATAAAAAGGTTGTTTGAGCTAGACTCATCGGGGAGCAAAAGAGGCCATGAAAGGGGACAGAAATGCGACTCAGAGATGGCACATAACAAGACCCTTTTGGAAAGAGCAAACAATGGAACAACAGGGTCAACTTAAAGAGTTGACACAGATGACTTTGGGCAGTAACTTTTTGATCAAAAGCGCAGGGTAGATGCTGCTCTTCTGTGGATGGGAGCCTGCCATGGGGTAACCAATTAACTTCACAATCTTGATTTTCAATTTAGACTCTTGCTTTTGCAGCGTTATCACAAGAGGAACTGCAGATTTCAGGCCTCTTTATTTAACACCTATTCTCAGTTATTTCTGTTAAAATTTTGTTCCAGTCATAATCAGCTATCTTTTTTTTTTCATGTAATGAATGCATTATGTGAGACACAGGAGACCTACACCCTACTGAAGAGGAATATTTTTCATTTTTCACCTCAAAGCCCTTTACAAACTCTCATTAATCTAAATTCCTTCCACACCCCTGCTGAATAACCTAACACAAATGGAATGTCACAGTCGAGATCTCTGTGTGTATCACTTGGTCCTCTGAGCGTAGGAGCGAGCCAGATCCCACTGTGCATTAAAATTTCAGCAAAGGATTCCTGACAACCGCATATGCAGAATTGTCATAGTGCTTTTATTCTTTAGAGCTGTTGTCCAGACAGATGCTGCAGAGAAGTGTCAGAGACAAAATGGGGGTCTCCCAGAGAAGATACCAGAATCCTGGCTATTGGAGCTTGGGGACTGGAAATGTTTTTGGGTTTTTTGGCATGGTACTTTCCACTCTGAAGAACAAAATGATGTTTATCTAGTCCCCACTCCTCTGACTTCTAATGAGCTCTCCCTTTCTAACTGCTTTCCCTGCCTTGCTCTACCTCCAAGCCAGGGAGAGTAGGAGGGAAACTCACCCTGCCATGGTGTAGTAAGATTGCCAGAGTACATTAATGGGTGGAGCACCAGCCAGGGACCTTCATGGGGGTGTCAGATCTTCATGTTAAGCCGGGCGTTGCCACTCACATTCACCCCTGTCTTGAGGATGTGGTGCTTCTGAAGCAGAACCAGACGTGGTGTTTGCTCTACAGCCGAGGAGAAATTGGAATCTGGATCCTACAAATGCAGCTTGATCAAGCAAGAGCGGTGTAGGCTGGGTTTCTGAGGGCATGAGGCAGGGCAGTAAGGGAAGCCCCTGTAGTCTGGAATGTAGCGCTGCAGGTCTCCCCCACATCTGCTTGGCTGCTAGTTCCAGTTTCCAGACCAGAACTCGCCCCACAACGTGCGCACCCTTATCTGCTGGAGACAGACATTATTAAGAAATCCTTTTGTGAGCAACATACAAAGGCTCTGCAGTCTTTACGTGCTCAGTAGGCCACAGTTTTGGGAAACCGTGTATCAAATATTGGTAGATAGGATGGACTTCAGGACCAGACCCAGACAGCATGCCCAGTCAATGATTCAATGGATACAAACTGCAAAACATGATTGTTTCTTTGAAATGCGGAGCTAAAGAAGGATCCTGGGAATGTGCTAATGAAGGTAAATTTTATGAACAAAAACGTTATTGAAATTTCGAATAATCCTGTCATGCAATTTATTCAGGAAAAAAATGTAGCAAATCCTGAATGTCTGTCTTGGCTCCAAACAAAGCAGAGTCCAATTAAGTTCACAGTTACTGCTCCCTTATGAATTACACTTACATGGTCTCTGTGTGGACATGAGTTTCAACATGTGGAGTTTCTTTCCCATTCCCTCCTGCTTGATGTGGAGAAGATTTGCCCTCTATGTAAATCACTGGCAAGAGTAAAGCATTCAGCTCACTGCAAATGCCCATCTTCCTTTATTCAATAATGCCTTTTAGGATTTGGCTTCCTGCCTTTACTTTGCTTAATATCCTCCCTGAAATGTCTCTCTGTTGCCAATACGCTTCCCAACCTAAGAGCTGTTCAGCCGTATAACTATCTTCACACTTGGAAAAGTTTCATGGTACCTAGGCTGAATGTGCATTAAATGATACAGATTTTCTCTGCATAGCTATCAGGTGCTGTAAATTCTATTCCAGCTCTGCACCATGAGAAATTTAGAGACACTTTTTCTAAATGTAACACTTTACACCAAGAGATTTTGTGTGGAGACAGGGCCATTGTCTGCCATAACACACCCTGCCAGCTAGGTTTGCAGGCAGAACCTGATAGTGTATTTAATCTTCCATATCCATTCTTGCAATCCATAAATATTAAACTAGCTTTAAAATGATAGAAAGGGCTTTAAGCTTCAGTTTTGCAAGACAACATTGGAATAACTGTGAAGTTAGTCAGAAGATCAAATATGTTTTTATATGCCACTTGAAGTAATCATCCCTCCCCTAAATTAAATAAGTGCTTCCTTCATTCAAAACAAAAATTCCTGCAGCAGGGCAACTTCTCGCTGAGACAAGTTCTGAACTGTCCCTGCGTGTTGAGCTGGGGGGAGGGAGGCCCTCTTTTGACTCGCTCTGGCCTGCCATCAGCTTCCCATGATGGTTCCCGCCTGCCCCAATACTGAGGATGCACACACACACTGAGTCATGCCGTCAGCCCTGGAAGCCGCTCGCCAGCCCGCTTCGTCTTCAGTCACCGCACAGCTGATGCAACCTGTGGGCATATAAAGGCTCTTTGTTCAGAATCCACACTTATCTTTGTAGAAACATCTGCCACACAAATTGGAGATTACGGCATTACAGTACGAAGAAACTCCAAACGTGAGGACCCTCTTCACTTCTGCTGTTGGTTTGCTTCTCACACCACGCTCTCCTGCCCAGGACTACCTGGACCTCCAGTCAGGCAGCTGTCACTGACACACGACAGCAGAAAGCTCACATTACTGCAAGTTTAAATGTCGGTGTACCTCTTTAACGTCGTAAAACAACTTCTTGGCTGCTCATGTCTTACATTACCAATCACAACTCCTTGTGGACGGCGGGCCTGCCGCTCCACCACACAACAGCGTTCCTCAGCATCCCTAACTGGTACCTGGCTCCTCTTCCCGCTTCCCCCCCCCCCGCCGCTGCCAAACCCGTCTCACGGCGCAGCCATGAAAAAACAAACAAACAAACGGCATTTATCCCTGCTTTAGCGAAAGGGTCAAACTTATGCCGGGGGAGTTCCGCGGTTGTTTATCCGGATCAGCGTACAGCTGGGCGGTAGAGCGCTTCCTTCACCAGATTTACCTCAGGCGGGCGCGCGGGCGCCTCCCCGGGACTTTCTCTC
>NW_009647838.1:211133-211827 GCF_000708025.1 Charadrius vociferus
GTGTCCCGCTCCGGCCTGCGCGGTGTGTGCGCCTTGTGTCGGGTGTGATAGCGGGCGGTGAGTCTGGTAGCGGAGGTCGTGCCTTTGGGATGCGCTGTGAGGAGAAGCTGAGGGAACTGGGCTTACTCAGCCTGGAGCGGAGGTGGCTTTGGGGGACAGCTAACAGCGCTGTCACCAGGAAGACAGATCCTGCTGCCTGACAGGGACACATGGCAGAATGCGAGGCGACTGGCTTAAATCAAAATGAGAAGCTCAGGCTGGATATAAGGGAAAAGTTTTCCATTATGAGAACAGCCAGGCCTCAAAATACGCTGCTCAGGAAGGTTGTGCAGTAGTCTCCCTGCATCCTTGAGGGGTTTCAAGACCTGACTGGACAAAGCCCTGAGAAGCCCAGTCTGATCTCATAGTAAACCTTGCTTTTAAGCAGGAGGTTCAGCTAGGTGACTTGCTAGCATCCATTCTAACCTGAGTTACTCTGTTTATCTCGAAATACGGTTTTCTATGAACATCTAAGCTAATAACATTGCTTGAATTGACCCAACAATTTGGAAGTGGTGTCATTCTTTATAGGCTTAAAGATTTGATTTTTCTGAAATGTTTGAAAATGCCATGAACTTTTTAGTGAATGAACTACTAGTTCTGAATAATTTGCACTCATATTTGCATTTATTTTTACAGTAATCAGCCAAAATGC
>NW_009647838.1:211882-222540 GCF_000708025.1 Charadrius vociferus
ATGGTGAGCGCATACCTTTTGATAAGAACATTGCATTAGGTTACTGACCTATTGGATGTCAACAGTCCCCAAGTAGCATATGTGAAACCCTTTGACACAAGCCGTTGTATCTGACAACTTGGGCTGAAAACTAGGGAATGATATGCAAGTAAACTCTTAGCTATTACAGTATGCATTGGTAACAATTCTAATTCTGCTAGTGCTTTGAAATTAATTTTGAAGGTGAAGTGAAGAAAATATTTCAACAGTTACACTTACTTAAAATGTATGGTTTGCCTTTTAGCAAGTCTCAGGAATAACAACTGTGTTTGGAATGAAGTAGTAAATAGTTGTAATGTCTTTTCACCTTCTGCATTAAGAATGAAATTAAAACTGTAATTTTTGTGAGTTGGATTTTTTTAAAATAGGGAGCGTGTGAAGAGGTAATTGCTGCTTAAAAAAATATGGTTTCTTAGTTTAATGTTTTTGAAATTCAATTTAAATTTGAGGTATTTTTAAGAAAACTTTGCCAAATGCCTCACCTGTGTCCCCCACCCCATTTTGTCTGCATGTCTGAAATTGTGAGCTTCATAAGTATCCAAATTTGTATCTCTTAACAGGAGTTGTCCCTCTGGCTACCTATATGCGCATCTACAAGAAGGGTGATATAGTTGATATCAAGGTAATTTCTACAGTGCTATGTAATTAAAAGCCAAAGCAGTGTAATCCTTTACAGCCTCCAGTTTCTTGAGGTAGTCTTGTTTTTGGTTTTTTTTTTTTTCAATTTCGGGTCATATGTGTCAACACAAGTACCCACTGCTCATGTTTGAAGCCATAATCAAATGATAGTGCTACTGAACCAATAGTAATGCTTCAGCATTAATATATAATATGTATAGGGATGGTATGTATAGGGATGCAAAGTCACATTAAAACTACAAACCAAGAAATGAATGTTAGGATATGTTGTAGATATTAATACAGGGGGAAAAAGTGAAGCAGCATTTCCCATTATGTGGTATTTTCTAGAACTTCCCTTTAAAATCAACTGTACTTTCAAAATTAAGTTTTAGTGAATATGAAAGCCTTTCACCAAGGATTCCTATTTTGTTTGAAATGCAGAGTTTTTGTAACAATAACACAGAAGATGGTGTGTAATTTGCTTGTTTGTTGTTTGCCTCTTTGGGAACTGCGCTGTTCAGAATTAACACTTCTTGACACACTGGAGCTTCATGATGATTGTCTCTCGTTGATTGCTTGCTGAAAGCAAAGTGATCAATCATTTCACCGACGCTGAAAGCAACCAGAATTGTCATAGCAAAATTTGGTAGTCTTCAGATATAAAATGCATGGTTATAAATTGTAACGTACAAATAAGGAGTATTTTTAAATCAATCTCAAGTAATTTGAAATGTGTACTTTGACTAACTTTTGAAAGTCCTTGATGTTGTTTTGGTTTTTTTTCCCTCAAGTTAAGTTTACACTTTATTCTTGTTTTACCTCTTAACAGGGTATGGGTACTGTTCAAAAAGGTATGCCCCACAAGTGTTACCATGGCAAGACTGGAAGGGTATATAATGTTACTCAGCACGCTGTGGGCATTATTGTTAACAAGCAGGTTAAGTAAGTAATGACATTCCATGTATTGAAGCTTTGTGTTTGGGAAAGTTGATCAGTAGTTGCACCCTCCTTTCACTTTGCCAGTCAGACAGTTATTGTCTTGATTGGTCATTCAAGGTGGGTAAAGTATGTATCCTTTTTATAACCCAAGCAAATGATTCTCATTTGACTTGGATCCTGTCAGAGGAAACAGTTTTTATTTTTCTGAGTAGCACTTCAAGTGACATTACCTTGATCTCTTCTCTGTGGTATTCAGTGACAGGATGCATGAGAATGGTTCAAAGCTGCACGGGGGGATATTTACACTGGACATAAGGAAGCGTTTCTATACTGAGAGGGTGGTCAAACACTGGAACAGGCTTCCTAGAGAGGTTGTCATTGCCCCAGGCCTGTTGGCGTTTCAGAGGCATTTGGACAATGCCCTTAATAACATGCTTTAACTGGCTGAATTGGTCAAGCGGTTGGACTGGGTGATTGTTGTGGCTCCTTTCCAACTGAAATAGTCTATTCTACCTAATGGGGTTTTTGAGCCCACTTTCATGTTGGTACTGAAGCCCCTTTTAAATATTAATTTGTAGCTAGTCAACTGGGTTTTGTACAGTTTACTCAGAAAAGGACAAGTTGGGATTTTTCCAGTAACTGGATTGGAGTATGGTGGTAATACAGTTCTTTCTTTGTACGCTAGAAGGTTAAAATTATGTGTTCTCCACAATCTTAATCCTAAATGGCCAGCATGTTGTTATATATTAATAAGCTTTCCGTTATATATGTTATGTCTGATTTGCATCTGCAGCCGTGTATTTTGAGTGATTGCCTTTTAAAGAAAAATTATCCGTAATTGAGCTTACAGAGTCACTCATGTAAAGATCATAAAACTAGCTTTGAAGTAGTCTTTTTTTCGAGTGCAGTAGAATAAAAACTTACTTCCTTTCTTAGGGGCAAGATTCTTGCCAAGAGAATTAATGTGCGTATTGAGCATATTAAACATTCCAAGAGCAGAGACAGCTTTCTGCAGCGTGTGAAGGAGAATGAAAGGAAGAAAAAAGAAGCAAAAGAAAAAGGCATCTGGGTTCCCCTGAAACGTCAGGTAGTATTTTTATTGTAGTTGACCCATTGTTGAGTCAGTTCACACAAAAAAAAAAAAACCCACCAGTTAGAACCAAATGAGTTGAGTAAAATGTTTTCTTCCAAAATAAGTGTTATGATGTAAACAGTTCTTTGTGTCTGTTGTTGAAAAACAAAACAAACAAACAAACAAAAAACCAATGCCACATGAATGAAGCTGCTTTACAGCATTCTGAAAAATGCAGGTCTCTGGCAGGCTGTGTTGGAGGTATCTGATGCCACCACCCTCACTTGGGTTCACAGTCTTTTTGTAGGATGTTACTTTTTTGTTTGTTTTTTTGTTTAGAGTGGCAGCATCAGTGTGTCTGCATCTGAGCTGTCTGGTATGTTTGGTGCCTGAACAGAACTGCACTGTTCCTGGATGGAAACTGTATCCTTGGCTGTGAGCAAGGGGACTGATGCTTCCTGTTCTGTTGCTGATCTGCAGCAGAAGCTCTGGCTAATTTCTAGGATGAGTGTTGTCTTTCGTTTAGTTGAGTTTAGCTGCAACAGTTCCTGTTGTAACCCTTTAAGAAAAGAATGAATAACTTGAATAACTAGACTTTAGGGAGGAAATGGTGGCTATTGCTTCTAGAACTGCAGGGTACATCACTTCATGTTAATTTGGTTTAGTAAGTTGCAGAGGGTTAAGTACCAGGTTTGTTTCATTCAGCACTGACAGTCAAGCACACTTTGTAGCAGATGATTTTTTACTTATATTCTTTGAATCAAATTTTGAAGAGAATTGGTATGGTAAAATTGCTATAATGTTTATATAATAATGCATTGAATGGTTGTCAAAATGAATTTTTTTTTGTAAGGTTGCTTTTGAGTTTTAGCGACATGAGTGTTTTTTTTTTTTTCCTGTTTACAGCCTGCTCCACCAAGAGAAGCGCACTTTGTGAGAACTAATGGCAAGGATCCAGAGCTGCTGGAGCCAATTCCCTATGAATTCATGGCATAATATGTTTTAAAAAATTAATTAATTAAAGATCTGGTTTTGGACAAGTGTATGTGATTGCGGTTGATTCCTTTAGTTTTTTGAAACAGACGCTTTAGAAAACTTTATTGGTTTTTTATTTATCTTACTTTACATAGTGGTTGGTCATTTAAATCATCTGCAGCTTTTGCTGATCAGTTTAGTCATTTATATAGATCATAAATTCTGGGAGCACTGAAATTTGGTAATGCTTAGTGATGATCGTGACGTAATGTGAGAGGAAATGGAATATTTCCCCAGCAAACTAAGAGTATATACCAAGAATTGTACGGTGTCATTTGAAGGTTTATTTTTTTGTGGAAAAAGAGATAATGGGCTTCACGTCTCATTAATCGAAGGTTTTGGCTAAGGGGCCTCAGATTAATAACAAGGAGTTGTGGAAACTGTTTTTGAAAGCAGCCTCTTGGGAAATGGCTGTGGGCATTTTGGTGTTTCACCATTGTAACCTGCAAAAGAAGGATTTTTAGAACATCCCTCCACCAATAAGCATTCCTAGAAAATAGTAGTAGTTGATAATGTTTTAATGCCAAAACTGCCAGCCTGTGTAATTTGATTTTTGTCATTTAAATTGGTTGGCATAGCTGAACACTTGCATTGCGTGTGTTTATTGCGTGTTTGTTGAATCTAAACATCTGCCTGTATGTTCTAATGCATTCCTCTGATCCAGTGATTTTATTGGTAATTCACAAAAACCCAAGTGCTACCTGCCCAGTGTTTCTTGAATAGAAGAACATCTTCAGCTGAGTACTTGCTAATGCTGTTTTGGTGAGCTTTGTTTGAAACAGAAACTGCTGAAGGTAACCTGCTTGGTTAGCTTTGAACATCCATAAACTCAAGCCTAAATGTGTTATGGATATTGGATAAATAACCTGCCTGTCTTCGTGTGATACAAGGCATTGCTTACCTACCTCAACTAAGTGATGTAAAACTGGTGTCTACATGTGGAGAGAGTAAAATACTAGAGAAGATCGTGACCTCAAACAATTTGCAGGTGTTGATTGTTGAAAATTATTGAATAGTCAGTTCTGGGACAGCTAGTAGGCTTGGGAGGAAGAAATGGAGAGGTTTGCTTTTTCTCTTATTTCTAAAGTGCCTTAAGCAGAAGTGTCAATCTGTGTACAGATTGCTTATAAATTAAAGGGGTTAATGCCCATTTGGATTTACCTCACATTCAATTGTGGGGGTTCCCATTCTCATGAAATGTAGTTTTTGGATGTTGAGGTCATTGTCTGGCTTGGTCTGGTGTCTAGGGGTGACAAGGCTTTTGGCACTGGCGGTTCAAAGTCGCAGTGAGCAGACACTGCGTTTGAAGGTCCCATCTCAGAAGATGGAGCAAGCTGTGTAGTTGAATGACTTTGGAAATGCCTTGAAGAAGATGGAGCAAAGCTTACCTAACAACAGACTGATTTGTGACACTAGTACTGTATTTTGACACCATATGTATTGGACACGGAGCGTACCAGCATCACCTGAAGCAAGGTTCATTAATCTTTAGGTTCATCATCATCAAGGTTCATCGTAACTTTTACTTGCAGCTTATGCACTTAGCTTTTATGATCACGTGGGGTTTTGTTGGAGCAGCTAGGTCTGTACACTAAGCCTTGGACCTTTATTAGCTTCTTTGGTTTGTAGATTTCCACACCAATTTAAAATCAGTATTTGCCTCACAAGATAAGCATCATTTTCCATTAGGGTTTGTGTCTGAAGGAGTCAAGTGGGAGGTTTCACTGGGTGCAATCTTTGGTGATGGTATTTTAAATCTTCTCATGCGTGCTTGTGTAAGTTATTTTGGTTATATTAGTGTTTGTTTTGTTCTTGTCTCTCAAGATTGAAGCGGATTGGCTGTAGCATCATGATGAAATGGTTAACAGTGTAAGTGGTTGGTAGTTCTAAACTTTCGATTTATTTTCAACAATTTGGAATAATAAGACTAGAGAGCATGCAGTGACCTCATTTAAGAGCTGCGTTTCAGAGGCACTCTGCATTGCAACAGTTTTCAGTTTATTTAGTCTCAGTGTTATTAAGGTCACTATGCTGACAGTAGATGCTCATAAATGTGTATTTGGAAGCTGTGTGTGGGCTGGGAGGAGAAGGAGGGAATGCTTTCCTTGGTCAGGATTCCCAGAAATGAAATAGGGTGTGTATGTGAAGAGAATAGCCTTTTTGGGCTTTTTAATGTTGGAAACCAGGACAAATTAACCAAGATTTAACTTGTCTTGGGTTGATAGCTGCTACCTGTTAGTTGCTTTCAGTGCAGTGGTGGTTTTCCTGGTAATCCCAGCTTTGCAGAAGCACAGCTCACATACTTACGGATCTCAGTATCTGCTGTTGAAGCTTGCTTCCCATGTGCTTAGCTGTCTTGTTTTTGCACAGTCCTGACAAAAGAGGGAGATCTGTGGATTGAGAAAAGTTGGTGAAGAACTGCCTGCCAGGATGTCTTCAGTCATGAAACCAGTGTCTAAATTGAAACGCATCCTTCTTGATAGAAGAGTTTTAGGTGTATGCAGAACTCGCAGAAGATTTGGAACGGGAGTGATTTCAGCACTTCAGCCTCTCCGCCCCTCTGGGCAGAGGAAGCATGAATCCTTACGGTGTTTGGAGTTGCAAGTTCCTCTCCGACTCGCTCCAGGAGGGGTTTTATGCACTAGACCATTAAGCTGTAGCCAGTTCTCCGCGATCCTGTGCCGAGGCTGTGCCTAGCAAGCAAAACCTTGCAGCAAGCATGCCAGCTACGGGCTACGTGTTTCCTCTCTCTTCATACCCTGACAGTTGAATTTTGTTCATTCCATGATGCTTTGAATTGTGGAGAAGTGTTGTGAAACCTGCAAAGCTATAGGTTTGCTATAATTAGCACACCTCGAGCTAGCAGAATTTAGGAATCCAGAATTTAAAAGTCGGGTTTGCAGAAGTTCAGTATTACATGTTACCTGCCTTCCAGTCTCCTTCTAGCACAGAGACTTCCTTGTCTCTGGTGGTGGAGGACAGGCTGTCCCTGTACGCCGTGCAGAGGGTGAAGGGCTTATGGATTAGCACAAGCCATTACACTTCAGTGTAGTGCTTTGTCTCCATTCCATGGAGCCTAATTATGGGGTGGGGGCTGAGCTGTCTCCTGCTTACCAGATTTTACTGCCTTGAACCATTGCAGCTGGTTCCCTGCCAAAATCTCCTGTCTTCTCTTAGAGAAGAAGCAAGGAGGCCTTCTCCTGAGAGGTCAGCCTCATCTTTCTTAAGAGTGTCAGTGACACCGAGATCTAAGGTTTCCTGAGGCAGCATTAGTGCCAATACTGTGTGTGGCCAGAAAGGGTCAATGAAAGGGCTGAGGAGGAGGAGGAACCATGCCCCTGCCAAGGGGCTGCAGACTGAGGACCCCAGGAGGGAGTGGGTGAAGGCTTCGTGCCTGAGGGGGGCAAGGGATGTGAGGGCATCTCTAGCCCCGTTCCTGGGGGAGAGGCAGGTAAGCAGCTGCCAATGAGGATGTCCAAACAATTCATGCTTTTTGTAATCTTCCTCTTGTATGTATCAGAGGGGAGAAGCAGCAGCCTTGATGTTCACCCCCTTGTCCTTCCTTCTGAGTGCAGTCCTGGACTCGGCATGTTCATGGCCATTGTGATGGAAAGGACAGCTGTCATCCCAGGCACAGATGCTATGCTGGGGTGTCCTGACTGGTCCAGAGGATGCCAAGAGCTGTGCATAGACCTGCCAGAGAATGTGGTCCTCCTTATCCCAGCGCAGGCAGACGGGCTCCGCTACATCCTTGCAGGGTGCACTGGGCTCTGTAATTCAGGGTGTGTGGTGAAAAGTCATGGTTAAATTGGGCTCATCTTTGTCTGGGTAGCACCTCAGGACTGGGGGTGGGTGGGCAGTGTCTCTCAGAGTGCAGGGGGCACCCTACTGCTGCAAACGGTCTCCTTGCGTGGAAAGAAGGTACCAGAAACCCTTATGATTCTGAGGGTGGTGGTATGGAAAACAGATTATGAGCATTTTATGTCCATGCATCTACCTCAGTGGATGTACTACCAATGTCTATATAGTAATTAAGTTGTAGCTGCTGGGATTTATGTAGTCACAACCATCCTGGCTCAAGCACTGGGTAGGGACGTGGCTCCCATCAGCAGCACCCATACAGCTCAAAAACCCAGAAAATACAAAGCTTTGGTTGAAGTTGCTGATTTCATTTTTCACTATTTGGAGGAAGAGGCTTTGGGTGATGCCCCCTGGGCCCTCGGCCATCTTTTTGTTCATGCCCACACCATTGACCAGCAGGAATTGGGGAGTGTAAGGAATAGCTGCAGTCTTGAGCATGGGCTTGTGCTTCTCAGAGCTCATAGGAGAGTGGTGAAGCCATGCCAGCTCACAGCAAAGGTTCCTACCAGTGTTCCTCCATGGAACAGCTTTCTGCCCTCTCCTTCTTATCTCACATGGTCCTGCTAATCTTAAGCCCAAAACTTCTAGCTGACTCCACAATGTCAGCAAAGACTCCCAGGGAAACACTGCATTTTATTTCTTAGAGGAGAGAGGAGCTCCAGAGGCTCTCAGGATGTCCTCCCTGCTGCAGCTACAGGAGTAAGCCTACTCCCTCCCAAAAAGTACCTGCTGTTGAATGTTACCGGAGCTTGGAATTGGGAGGTGGGTCAGGCAGCACGATGGAGTCACTGCGATTCTGTGTGAGTGGGACTGAGTGATGTTGCAGTGTGAAAGGGGATAAACCATAAGGATGGTGGCATGGGCTAACTGCATGGGATGGGTGAAAGTACAGCCTGGCGCTTCCAAGTAGAACCTCCAGCCAAGAAAGGAAAGGCTTCTTGGAGCAGCTTTGAGGCCTGTGCATCCCAGGGATCATTTGATCCACGGAAGAAGGACAGCTAATATGAAGCCCCCACACATGAGGACCCTGAGCCCCAACTGCTTCAACCTACTGAACTGCTCCTGTTGCGCCAGAGGAGGTATTGATGGAGAGACAGCCCATTGCTCTCTGGAAATGAGTTCCTTCATGACATTTCCTACATGGGTTTATGCACTGTCATCTCTGCTGATGGCCATCACTGTTTGCCCTTTTGGGGTGCTCTCAGCAGCAGGTGAGGCAAGTTTTTGGTGGGGGGAGGGGAAGTGGTTGTTTAATACCACTGTTTTCACAGCTCGGTGCCGAGCAATCATCTGCCCGGGAGGTACTTGTTTCAAGGGCATGTTGAATGTACTGCCATAGCTCTTTTGTAAAGAAATGTATAAAAATAACCTGTGTTGGCACTGTGTGCAAGGCCAAACACAAGTGATGGTGACAACGGGAGCAGATGACAATAGCATGAACCTCTGGAAACCAAAAGCTTTCAGTGATACAAGAGAAATCTTGTTTACAAAAAGAAAAGGGCTCACTGGCATGATGGGAAGTGAAGTAGAAATTTTAGAGGCAATCAGGTTTTTTGAGGTTAAACGTGGCCTTGATGGTACCGGAGGGGTTCTTAGGCGTTAGGGTAATAATCAACAGCACTTCTTCCACCATGCTTTTCTGCAGTCACTGCTTTAACTGATGTTAATTCGCATGGCCGTAACTACTGTGAAGTGTGTGTAACCCGTCAACAAAGAGCAGTGTGGAGTCGTCATCAGGTAGAACATTTCTGGGGCACGAGGGAAGAAGATATAAACAGGGCAGAACATTGCTCTGGGGAGGGGTGGCTGGTCCTCTGGCCACTGCGGGGTGCGGAGCCTGACCTGTGCCTCTGCTCCCCGCAGGAAATCTGCGCCCATGGGAAGCGGTTCCTCCCCATCCTTGTCCCCGCGGTGCTGAGGGTTCACTTTCCTCAGGAGCATCTTGGCTCTGGTGGAGCAGAGCTGGCAGTGTTATCTGGTGCCCTTGTTCTGAGTTTTCACATCACTGGAGGGACTGGGGCTGAGGATGTCTGAAGAAGATGGGGTACCTGGACTCTTGCATGGACGTAGGGAGAAAGTAGGAGGGAGGATTAGGAAAAACATGACCTGTTGTTATTGTGTACATCTTCTGAGAGCTGTATCCAAAGGGGAGAGGGAAGATGACCGAGAGCAGCACCACTTCTCAACCCTGCTACTCCCAGGGTTCAGCTCAGCTGCCTGCGTGTGGGCGTCCAGGGCCACCTGGGATGCCCTTGGGCATCAGCCCCACGGCTGGGGCCCAGCAGCTCCCACAGTGGCTCCATCCCTGGGTGGTACTGGACTGTGGGGCCACAAACCCATCCCGCTCCTTTTGAGTACCTACCCGCTAGCATCTTCCACGTTGTTACCTGCTGGCTCGTGTTATCTCCCTGATAATAATAAAAATAAAGCAGCCCCTGAATGGATTATTTATCTCGTAAATGCTTCCACAAAGCAGCGCGGTGCAGAAGCGTTTTTGCAGGAGTCAGACCAACGGTTTGCAGAGAGACTGAAGTGTCCACATGGCTGTTTGTGGGCAGGAGGGCTCATTGGAGGGCAGCCCGTGGTGGAGCACCTTTCTTTGCTGGAACTTTCTTCCACTTTGAAACCCCCCAGGGCCTGACCCAGACCTCCAGGCACCGTGGACCGCTCTGGTTTTGGGGCTGGCTGTTGCTTGATCCAGAAGGTGGGATTTCAGCGCCGGCTGTGGAGGGATGTGTCCAGCTGTGGGAAACAGAATAGTCTGAGATGAAAGGATAAATCATTTCCCTTCTTCCATAACTCAAGTCCCCCACTGCAGGGAAGAGACTGTTGCAGTAGTTGGGGCTGGTGTGGGGCGTGGAGGGCACCCCTCCCCCCAAAAAAAACCCCACAGAGAGACTGGACTGCTGTCTGCCTGTCCCCAAACCTGGGCTGGAAGTCACAGTCCCTGCCCGGGCTGTCCCCCACCCCTCTGGCACCTGTATCTACAGTGGGGAGGGTGTGGGGGGGGTCACCCCACGCCCCGGGGATGGAGACGGTGGGGAAGAGGAAGGGGCCAGGGCTACAACCAGGCTGGGCAGCGGCGGGGGGA
>NW_009647838.1:223105-261410 GCF_000708025.1 Charadrius vociferus
TCTCTGCTCCCCAGGCAACCTCTACTCCAGGCTGGTCCATCTGGAGGGGGACCAGGTTGCCGTGCAGATCCAAGACACGCCAGGGTGCATCCAGGTAAGGGAGATGCTTCGGATTGATGGGTTCTTCTCTGGCACTTAAAGGCTGAGCTTCGGGCCCCAGATTCCTACAGGACTGGGCTTAGTCTCCCAAGACAGAGCTTGGGCTTCCCTTCAGACCTGTTTAACCATGCTAGCTGTGATATGTAGGCTTCATCCTTTCATGACCCGATGCCAAATTTGTGCTCTCTGTGGTACCGCAGGTGCAGGAAGACTGCGTGCAGGTGCCGGACTCCCTGTCCAGGTGTGTGAAGTGGGCAGAGGGCTTCCTCCTGGTCTACTCCATCACAGACTACAGCAGCTACCAGTCAGTCCAACCTCTCTACCAGCACATACGCAAGGTCCACCCAGATGCCAGGACGCCCGTCATTATCGTGGGGAACAAAGCAGACCTCCTCCACGCCAGGCAAGTACAGGCGAAAGAGGGACTACAGCTGGCAAATGAACTGGGCAGCCTGTTCTTGGAGATCTCCACCAGTGATGACTCCCAAGGCGTCTGCGATGTTTTCCAGTATCTTTGCAAGGAGGTCAGCAAACTACAGCACGCCGGCAGCACAGACAGGAGGCGGTCATCCATCATCCCTCGGCCCAAATCTCCCAACATGCAAGATCTAAAGAGACGTTTCAAACAGGCTTTGTCTTCCAAAGTCAAATAAACCCCCCTGATGAGATCCTCTGTGACTCAATAGACTTTATTTTTGTAAACCAGTTAATAAAAATCTTTATTTTTGTACTAATGCCAGCAGTATGGAAGTAAGTATGTCAAAGCTTGCAATTTCCTTGGCATTCTCTCTTGTTTGACTGGTTGGGTTATTTTTATAAAAAAAAAAAAAATGCTGCATAGCAACTAAACAGAGGTAGTTGGAGAAGGGGATTTTTGCCAGGAGGTTTTGATTCTGTTTCTGTTTTGGGCTGGGATTTGCTGTTTTACAGTGCTCAAATGGCTTTTTGGGGGCCTCAGTTTCCTGTTTGTAAAATGGGAGTGATGATGATGTAACATTCACTTGCCTTCATAAAATGCTTGGAAAGCCTTTGATGGAAAGCTTTATGTGGAGAGAGAGAGAAAAAAAAAAAAAAGCTGTATTAAACAATAAAATATAAAACTGTCTGTAAGAATTCTGATTATAATAGGATCGCTTTCCTCCCTCAAAACTGCTGGTTTGCTCACACCCGTAACTGCCTGAATGGTGATAAGCTGTTAGGAGGGAGTTCCAGTTTCGGATGTGCTTTAGAGATCTATCCCACAGAATTAATCTTTTGAGCCCCAAGCGTTTAACAGGAGGGTTGAGTTTCTCCTACAGATTACCGTGGGACAAAGTGCTGAGCAATCCGCAGCAGAGGAGTGTGTGGGATGGCTGTTGCTTTCTCTGGAGATGTGTGATAGGAACGATTGATGCGTGGGTTCCCTTAACAGAAAATAGCTATATTTAAAAGTAATCTCATCTTTATCTTCCCCAGGACAATTTTGTAGCCATTGGAAACAGGTCAGACTTTTTACTCTTATTTCACATAAGCTCTAAACCATACTGGGATGATTTTTATTAACTGTTTGCTGGATGCCTGAGCATGGAATGTGGGTTTTGCACTTCAAATATGCCTCTGAACTACGTGCATGGCATTGGTAAAAAATAAAGCTCTGCTCCATGCTGAGTAGAAAGTGTGGAAGTGGAGTAGTCTGTACAGGGGGAAACTTGCTGTCCTCCCTCAGGCACAAGTCCAGTAAGATTTTTTTCTTTTTTTTTTTTTAAATCACAAAGGTTAAGTCCAAAGACTGTTTCTTCTTTCCTTTTATTAGGAAAGGCAGGTAGCTGCTGTGTGCGTCCCTGTGCTGCAGGGAACTGCCGTGCCTTGCCGTTAGCGGGCAGCCTCTGTTGTTTCTGACCACTGGGACTTGAAGCTTTCTGGGGCGCTTCCACTCTTGATCTGCAGATGAAAGTCTTCCCCATGGTGGTAACTGAGGGAAGGGTGACTGAGCGAGTTAAGGGTGGTGCTTTGTGAGGAAGCATCAGTGGCCCATGTTTGCACTAGGCAGGGCATGCCAGCAGCACTATTCCCCATCCAGGGCCACGTGCACAACATCAATCCAGGCGTGTTACCTGTATATCTCCTCTCTGAAGGCCCTGTGCTGCCCTACCAAAAGGGATGGGGGAGCCAAAGGGAGGCAGCTCCAGACCTGCAGGAACTCAATGAAATTGGGATTGGAAACTGGGTCCAAAACTCTTGAGTTAATTCATGGAAGTGCAAAAGCATGGTGACAGCCTGGACAAATCAAAGTACTGCTGAAAATATTTCTTCGCTGTGAGAGGTGCTCTGCAAGGCCCAGGACTCTGGGCTGGGGGCTGGAGGGGAGCAGGGCGATGGGGTTGATGAGAACAAGCACTTCCCTGGTAGACTCCAACTCACCACACGGGCCACACATTCATGGGAAAATTTGAAGGGGAGTTGAAAATCACATGTGGGATATTTATGCAGCGTTTCACCGTCCTGAAATCAGCGATAACAAACTGTTTCCAAGAGAAAGTACCACTGTGATACACTTTTGGTAGTTTGGTTTTTTTTAACGGTAGCTTTTGGTTTTGGAAATGATGAAGCTTGATTTCCTACTCATGTACCCAGCACAGAGTTTCACCGAGCAAGTTGCTAAAGGTATCCAGCTTACACATGGGCACAAAATATGCTAAAAGGGCAGGTAACGTGTACTGGACCTGTCTGCTTCTCACCATGGTCCTCAAAGGCCAGGCAAAAAAAAGCAATAGGCATAACCCTCTGGTGTCTCCTGCTGCCCCCCTGTGAGCCTTTAAAAGCCACCGGCAGCTGTCCTGGCTGTATGGTGGTACAGGGGGAGAGTTTGGGCAGGAGGGTGCCAGAGACATGATGGGGAGAGATGAGCAGGAGGGGCAGGGGGATAAATACAGTGATTTTCTCCATCTCTCTCCTATGGGGAGAACCTAAAGAGGAGCTCCTCATTACTTAGGCACCCACGTTCAGGTGGAGGTGCAAATCCCCCCACCCCTTCCCCACGCTATCGGGCTGGCTTGGATGTGTGTCAGGAGCAGGATGAGGCCCCTTAGGGATGTAATGGGGAATCTTGCTGGCTAAAGCACGCCTGCGGCGGGGGAGGGGGGGGGGGGGGGGAAGACTGCTCTGACCTGCCTCCAGTCCAAGGCAGCAGCTGAGCTGGGGCATCCTGGATAATGCTTTTGGGTACAGGTACATAAATTAAGCATTTAAGCTGTTTGTCAGAATTTGCTCCAGCTGGCACAGACTTACCATCACCCAGAAGATTTTGGCCCGTGCGACCCTGAGCTGACATGCAAAGCACAGGTGGAGCCCACTGGTGCTCAGCTCATTTTGCCCCATCATTTCCTTCAGTCCTGGGTGAGCGGACAAAGAGGGGTACACCGGGGCAGGGAGGAAAAAGCATCTCTCAAGTGCTAGCAGAGGAGCTCCAAAGCCTTGTTTCTCTTGGGCCATGGTCACTCATGCCCTCCCTACCGAATACTTGCCATCACCAGTCTCTAAGACCTTCACCGGGTGGCCAGAGCAGTTTCAGGAGGGTAAGTGGGGCATGGCCTGGCCTTTCTCCTTGATTAGAGGAAAATATGTGTCTGCCTCCTTCCTCCCACCACCATTCTATGAAATAGAATCACAACAATTTCCCCTGACAAGATGGATGAGTGGGTTTTCAGAAGCAGGAACGTGTGCGGCATCACACACTATTATGGCTGCTACTACATCAGCATCTCCCCCCTGTTGGGCTATTTTGTCTAGTTATCTCCCAGCACTGAAATAATCCGGTAATGCTTTAAGACTTCATGAATTTTCAAATAGCTCCTGCCATCAACCTGTTCTGTGTGCTTCAGTTCAAGAGCCACAAACCCCTAGACAGAGATAGGGATGTTTTCTTCAGAAGGTTTTATGGATGTCCCCTTGCTTTCTGCCCTGCAGAGCAGGGACCCAGGCTGCTTCCTCGTTGCCTCTTGGCAGGGATCTGGCTATCAGCACATGCAATGATCAGAGGTGCAGGTCCATGCTGTATTCCTGTGGTTTGTTCATATGAAGGGCTGTGGACAAGATGGAGCATGGACAAAAAGGACTGTGTTCACGCTGTGAGCAAGAACTGGGTTCCAGCTTCAGACAGGGAGAAAAAGCGGTTGAGGCTTGGAGGGAAGACTAGAAACAAACCTGCATCTCATGCCTGGACCCCCTATAAACCAATTTTAATTCTGGGGGACTTCAGTAGCTTTTGGTGGAGTTGGTCTTTATTTAGGAAGATCTGAATAGGTTCAGAATAAAGTCCTTTAGGGAAAGTTAAACTTCTGCAGCAGTTTACACTTGGTATGTGACCATTGGTCATTCACACTAGTAAGACAGCAGGCTCTCTTCCGTTGCTCCTAGACCCAGGATCCGACCCAGTTGTCCTTGTAGGAGCAATATCTCCGGGGCTGATGCTGTCATTGCACCACTGCACTGAGGTACATGCAATCCTCCAAAGAGCTGTCTTTCTGAGAGACCTTCAGAGTGACACCCCTGAAAAGCTTATTATCAGTTACAGCATGGTTCACAAAAGAGCAGGTCAGCTTGGGGTTTGGGTAATTAGCGACAATTCAGACTTCCAGAGCACCCCATTGATTCTCAGACTTGCTCTTCTACGCTCTCCTCTTTTTATTGAAAATGGTTCTGAGATAACTGGTTTATGAGGTTTTCTTACTACATTCATTGCTTGATGCTCTTGATTGAAAGAAGCATTAATATATATTGTGACTTGTTATGCCAGCGTACGTTGTGGGGCACAATCAGTCACATACTATCTTCCCACACTGCCAAAAGAAAAAATAGGATATAGAAATTAAGAATCCATTTCACTGGCCTATGATACTTGATTTACAACTGAAAAGCTATGCAGTAAAGTTCCCATAGTGATTATAGAGCTCCATAGATGTTACAGCTGCGGTTTTTAAAAATGCATTTAGTTGTTTGCTATCCATGTTTCCTTTCCTTGACTGGAAATAACCACCCATAGGAGAAATCCTCACCCAGAGGACCTCATGGTGAGTGAGGTGGCTCCCCTCATAGAGGTGGCTGCTTTAGCCCCGTGCCTCGTCCTCTGGGCTTTGCCAGATAAGTGTTTGGCCAAAGGCATCTGCCCGTGTTCCCTGGGCTTGCAGGGCCACAGTTCAGGGAACTGTATTTTGCTCTTGATCTGTGCACAATATTGCCGTTAAAATGTATCTGTCCAGACAATTGCGCAAGGTTGTTTGTCAACCTGCATTATGGGGAATGAGTAATTAATTCTTAAAGCTGGAATATCTCTCTTCTAAGGTATTTGGCTCTTTCCCCATTACTAAAAACATCCTCTTCTCAGGTTTCAAATGGTCCTTGTAAACATTTCGTAGTAATTTCCCCCCTTGGGATGTTAAGCCAATATCAGCAAATATTGTTTCCGGGCACAGCTCTGAGAAGAGGGGACGAAACTCTCCCCCAGCTGGGGCAGTGAGGTAAATTACAAACTCCGGCCCTGCAGCTGATACTGCCTTCCCCTCCTGCAAACAAATCCCCGCACAGGCAAATCCATGCGCCTCTTGTCTGGGGCTCACAACCCTGGACCCTTCCAGGAGCCTTTAAGGACACAATTTGATCTGAACCATGCTCAGCAAGCAGACTTGCCACTGGTACTGTTTCTTTTGATATTAAGAAGTCCAAAGGTCTCTTTAAGCCTAAAAGATAGAACTGGCAGAAGCCTAAGGAGTGCAGAGATCATGGAGAAACCACAGTGACAGCAGCACGGTATTGGCAGCCCCCTAGGACCTGAAGGAGGTGTTGCCTACCTGTAACACAACAGCAGGCAATAAATATGGATGCGATTAGGCTGATCTGGGTGAAAACAGATGGGTTGCACTCAGCTGGTGGGAAGGAAAAGACCTGCCTGCCACCCTGTGATGCCCAGTGCCAGTGATGGAGGCAACTGCTCTCCCAGCCCTCAGGAGTTAGCCCTGGGTCCTGCCCGGCAGCTGGGGGAGGACTTCCCTCACCTGAACTGAGATATCTCAGCAGCTTCTGAGCAAAGCATCCTCTACAGCCCACAAAGAGAAGGAGGCATATCTGAACATTTTGCTCCTCCACAGGGAGGAACCACCCTGGGTGAAGTCCCCATCTTGGTCAGCCCCCTCCCCAGTCTGTGCACCCCAGCAATGAGGAGACAAGTCCATGGTCCATATTTACAGTATTTTATCATTCTTCACCACCACTGAGCAGCTAGATTTCCTCCACCCACCTCTGAACTGAGTTGGGAAAAAGCTGGCCCAGGCTTTACAGGCAAAGTAACCACTCCATCAGCACAGTCAGGAGGGACATTTAAGGATTTTATACCACAACTACAATATTTTTTTTACCCTTTCTCTCACCCCTTCATGTCTCAGACAGTGTATAGGGGCTAAAACAGAGAGCTTTGTTTGGGTTTATTGCCTTCTTCAAGGTGCCCAGTGTCCCATTCAAGTGGCAATGTCCCTGCAGATTAAGAGTGCTTTAAACACAGCGTTGGTCAAGAGGGAATTTTTCCATCTGTCCAAGTGCTGTTCACATATGGCCTATTAAAAGACCTCCTAATGGACCATTTCACGGCTGTTTCACGACAAGGCTTAGGCTGTTATTTAGAATGTGCAGATGAGCTACAGCACCTACTCTGTGCTAGGGGTTCTCCATCCCTCCGCCCCCCAACAGGGGAACAGATGCCGTATCATTTTAAGGAGGACCTCAAGAGAGCTCTGGTGCTTCTGGAGGGAGCATAAGCAGGTGCAGTTCTGCAGGTGGGTTTGACTCCATTTTCCTTTAAACAGGTACCAGCAAGTGCAGAAGTGATTTGCTATTAAAAAGGTATATAAAACATCAGATCTGGAGGTTTATGTAATTTGCCAGCACATAGCAAATGGATGCAGATGGAGCCTGACTTCTGGAGTCCTTTTAGAATTTAAATAGGAAGATACAAACGTAACAGGTAGTCTGAGTCTCACGTGCCTATCTCATGCCAATGATCTTGGTGTAGAAGAGCCTGTGTAGAAATAAGGGCCATTGATAGGAGGCAGAGGTCCGTGCTAATTCAGGCTCATACCTTGAAGATAAAATATGCGTCTGATTGTTGAGGTGACTGCTAATTTTAGCTCTGGTCTTGAATAATGGAATAGTGTTATTAGTCTGATGTAAAACTGTCCGTGTTTCTTATGCAAAATTGCCATCTCAGTAGTGAAACATCCTACTTTGATTTTGCCTAGATACTAAAGAACAGCGGACAATAAATATGCATGCAATTAGGCTAATTTGAGTGAACAAAGATGTATTGCCTAATATAGCTAAAATTCCAAGAACTCATGCATCAGATGCAGTGAATTGTTTTCCTTGGCTTTTGATTGATTCAGGGATTTCTGAGCAAGCTTGCTTAGAAGACGTTAGAGTCCATTTATATTTGTTAATGAGATGTTCAGATACAAAGCTGGTGAAATATAAGCGAGATCTGAAGAAGAGCTGAATTTTTTTAATCTGGGCAATGAGCTGTCTTGCTGCCTGCATTGTCCTCTTGCACAGTGAGGGGAAAACACTGGAGGAAACTGGCAATTCCACGGGTCCACCTCCACATGGAGACAGCAGAGAAGGAGAGGTAAGGAGAGGTCCTTTCTGCTCCCAACCACGCTGCACAGACACGTGCCTCTGAGCTGTACTAGAGAAACTGTAATTATCAAAGCTTCTTACTTACGTGGAGGTAACACAATGGGCTCCACCTTTCACTGCTTGTTCCCTCCTTGGGCTTCAACATCCTGCTAGTAGGGAGCTGACTTAAAACCACAGGGGAGGCTTTCCCTGGCAATCGACCTTAAGTTTCTGTGGTTGTGCCCATGCTGCCAGCTGAAAGAAGGCTGATGGCTAAATCCCAGCCCCAAGGCCCTGTGGACTGATCCATATCCACTCTGCTTAAATCTAATTGTTCCTAGATTAGCCAGGTCTACATGAAATAGCATTCAATCCTGCGTCTCTTCTGGGCCCTCTGGGATACTCAGGTCCCTAATGACAATTTTTCTCTCTCTTTTTTTTTTCACTTTGCAGTTCAAAATATCCACAGTGATACCACAGCTGTGATTGACCCCATAGGAGTGGTATTTTTACAGTGCAAAACAGACTGTGTTGTGTTGCATGAGGCTTGTGGAGACATTTTAGGGTGTAATGCCCAATGGGGTCCTGTTAAAGCTTCTGTGGGAGGAAACTAGCACTACCCTGTCCATGCCATCTTTTGGGGACAACTTGTGGGAATGAGCTGTTCCCAGAGCAGTGCCTGGGCACTGGCTTGGAGGGAGCTTGTTGGGGCCACCCAAGGTGCAGCTAGGCAGTGACCTGTCAACTGGAGTGGGTGGTCAGAAGTCCACCACAAAGGTCCACTCCATGACCCTCCTTCAGGCCCCTAAAGAGACAAACGTGTTCACTCCAGTGAAGACTAGGATTTTCCCATATAGCTTGACACTAATGTGGACAATTTGGCTCTGTTGTCTTTGCCATTCCCCTTCATGTAAGGGCAGGATGGTTTTAGACCTCTCCTAAGCCACCTCCTTGCTGGACTATCCAAACTCATGTTCCTCAGCATTTCTTTGCAGACCATAGAATCACAGAATAGTTTGGGTTGGAAGGGGCTTTTAAATGTCATCTAGTCCAACCCCCCTGCAATGAACAGGAACATCTTCAACTAGATCACGTTGCTCGGAGCCCTGTCCAACCTGACCTGGAACATTTCCAGGGATGGGCCATCTACCACCTCTCTGGGCAACCTGTGCCAGTGTTTCACCGCCCTCATCGTAACAACTTTCTTCCTTATATTTAGTCTGAATCTACACTCTTTTAGTTAAAACCATTACACCTTGTCCAATTGCAACAGGTCCTACTAAAAAGTCTGTCCGCATCTTTCTTATAAGCCCCCTTTAAGTACTGAAAGGCCACAATCATGTGCTCTAGGCCACTGACCATCCTGACAGCACTCCAGTGGACCTTCTCCAGTTTCTCAACAATCTCTTGAAAGATCCCAACATGGGAAAATATTCCTGGGGCAGCCTGACCAAAACTGGGTAGAAAGGGAAGAGTAGCTACCCGCCACCTGCCAGTCACGTTGTTCCTAACACATCTCCACTATACAGTTTGCCTGATTTGCAGTAAAAGCTCACTGAAGTCTCATAGTAAAGCTCAGGTCCTTTCCAGCATGGCTGCTATGTAGGCAGTAGGACGCCATCCTACACCAAAGCACAGGGTTTGCACTGCTCTTGTACTCTGTGGGGTTTCTATTGACCCTGGCCCCAAGTTTCTCAAGGTCCCTCTGGACCGAAGCTTTACCAGCTCTGCTAAATGGAGATGGATGCCATTGTTTCTAATGTGTTACCATCTGTAAATGTGCTGAAAGTGCCTTCTGTGTCATCAGCCTGGTGACTGATGAAAATATTGAACAATATCAGTTCCTGTGTCATTCCCTGGGGTCCTCTGTTCATCGCTGGCTGCCAGATGGCCCATCACAACATTGATTACTATTCTTTGACCTAATGGTCCAGCTAATTTTCCGTCCATCTAATAATTTGTTCATCCAAGTCATATTTGCTCAGGTTTTGCATGAAAAGGCCACAGGAGACTTTCCAATTGTCAGAGCTGTCCCTGATCACTGTGAGTTTCTGATGATGGACAGCAGCCATGAAGTCACATCAGCACCCTCAGGTGAATCCCATCTGCTTACCTGGATCTGAGCACTTACAGCTTCTCTCAGTAGCCCCTCATTTATTGCACCTGCCATTGGTTGTCCCTCTCTTTCCAAATCATGCCAGACATGTAAGGTGTAGGAACAGGCTCTGCCAATGAAAACGTATACAAAAAAGGCATTGAATATTTTTGTCTTTTGCTTACCATCTGTCAGTGTCAGTGGGTTGTCTCCCCCATTCATTAGCGCACACAATTTATCCAAATTTCCTTTTGCTGCTAGCATACATGTAACATCCTTGCACAGGTTTTGGTGTTTTTTTTGTCCCTAGCCAGTCTAAGCTCCGGCAGGGCTTTCTCCTTTCTGATTTCATCCCAGAGTGAATGAACAGAGCTTACATGCTTCTTTTTGTTGCTTGCCCATGTTTCCAATTGTTATCTTATTTTGCTTGTCAGTCAACTGAGAAGATGCTTGCTTAGACAAACTCCTGGTCTTCCTGCACAAAGGGGTGGTTTGCTCCTGAGCTGTTGTTTTCATACCCACTGGGCCACAGTTACTCTTTGATCTCCCATGCCTTCAGCTGGGCTTAGGGTAGCAGGTCACAAGCGTTCCTCCTTGGGATCCCACCTCCAGACTGCAATCCCCCATCTGTTTGCACTTTAAGCCCATGGCACCAGCTCAGATCTCACCTGATTTCTGAGAACCACAGGCTCAGTGCTGAGGACCCCTCCTGTCCTCAGATATTTCCTCAGCTCAGCTCCCTCTCAGCGGGGCTTATCTTCTCTCTTCCATATCAGCTGTAAGAGAAGACAAGAAGTAATGGATCTAAGCTGCAGCATGGGGATTTGGGCCAGAAATCCGGACAGTTATCTCTGGAAAAGGAGCACAGCAATCCCATAAAATCTCACCCTTCAAAATTTTTAAGAACAGGCTAGAGATGTGTATAGAAAAGAAGAAAGAAGAGGGCAGTAGGGTTAGGTGTTCCTGCTCTGGGGCTGACAAAGTTGGACAAGTTCCTGAGCCCTGCTCAGCCCTGGCTTTCTGTCATTTCTTCAATGTACCGTCTGCTTTGTCCACATGTGCGTCTCTGCCCATTTCAGCAACTTTCTCCACACAACCAGACCTTCAAGAGCCCTCCCCAACCTTCCCATTTTCCAGGCTAAATGAATGCATTTCGTTCCTTCACTGTCAGGAGCTCCATCTCTTCATGGCTTGAAACATGATGGAGCCACGCAAGTGGGTGCGTGTGAGAGCACGAGCTCCTTGGAGAAATGGCCCGTTATCCTCTCCTGTGGGGCTGAAGGCTGACCACTGACCCATCAGCCATCCTTCCCCGAGCACCCAGAGAAGCACAGGGAGGTGCACTGCCGGGCATGAAAGGGATCTGGAAAAATAAAACAGAACAAGTTTCTCCCCAGCACGGCTGCTCCCCCTCCACGTTGTTGAGATTACTGCTGTAGGGGATGGATCTGGCATAAAAAGCCAAACAAACACCAGACTTCCACATTTCCTAATGATATCAACCTATTCCTTGGTGAGTTTGTGCAATCTGCAGTTTTACAGCTCCTCAAAAGTGGTTTATAAAAATATTAACCTACGGATGTTTTAGTTTCCAGTAAACATTCAGGATTTGCTGCAAAACCGTAGGCAAGGTGGGATCTAGTTTTGGGGTAGTATTTTGCACACTGCAAAGGGTGAGCGAAAGGAAGGTGATGTCTCTTTTGTGGAATGAATATTGTACATATAACAGCACGCACTCAAGCAGGGAAATTATGGACCCTACAACACAACTGCTGTAAGAGTTTACAGCGTTTAATCAGCATTTTAAATGGGGAAACCTCAGGAGGTCTCCTGCAGTTGGTCAACAACAATTTTTGTCCTAAGGACACTTTAGAGCAGCAGACTCCCTCATGAAAGATTTCCCAAAGGGAATGGAAACTCAGAAGGCTTATATTTCTTATATTTCCATTCTGCTCCTGTCCATAAACTCTGTATAATCCATCTACAAGCAGGTGGACTGAGAGATTTTATTACTGACAAACACTGACAGTGTTTCTTGTGCCTGAATAATAAAGACAGATTTGTGTAGCCATTGTTGCTGCTCTCAAGAAAATGCAGCTTTCCTTAACAGAAACCTTCCACAAAGGCAAGACAGACTTCTTTTCTTATTCATTTTTTCTAAATTATTTCTAATGTTATGATTTTTGCATTCAGAGTACAAGTCCCGTGGTGTGACTTGGACTAGGTGATCATTGTAGGTCCCTTCCAACTGAAATATTCTATTCTATTCTATTCTATTCTATTCTATTCTATTCTATTCTATTCTATTCTATTCCAAAACCAGACTTCTACTTAAAAACCCTCAGCTCCTGGAGATGAATCTCTGCTGTTATTCAAGACAAATTTCTAGCCTTCCCATAAGAAAAGAAAAGTGATGGGCTGTGATCTAATGTGACCCAGAGGCTCAGAAAATGAGAGGGCAACCTGAGCTCCAAAGTTTATCTTTTTAAATTGTATGATTTTAAGTCAATCTACTGATGTGGAGACAGAAGAAGGAAGGAGGGAGGATGGCTTGCTGTGATTTTTTCCTTTCTCCAGCTTTTCTGTACTTCAAGGAAAAGGCCATGAAACCCATGGGGCTGAGCTGGGGGAAGCAGTGTCAGCAGAAGTTATCAGCTCATAGAAACCTGGGAGCTGCGGCTCTTGAGAGAATCCTCCTGGGAGCTCCTGACACGTCCCGGCTGTGCTTTGGGAAAGGAACCACTGTTTACTTACTGTGCATCACCCCACTTGCTTTCTTGTTGCCCTTTTCTTCCTCCAGGATTGTTGAGCCCCTTGATTCATCCCTTACGCTCTGAGAAAATGTTGCTCACTGGGGACTCGGACAGCTTTGTTTAATCTTCCCGGGGCTGTGCTCGGAGAGTTGAACAAGTTGTTACTAGCAACAGCTCTAATTTGAACCAGGCCCTTGTTGCTACCAATTAACGGCGGGCAGAGGGTCACGCTCAGCTGGGAGAGCCAAAGCAGGCGGCCGAGGAAGGAAACCTGCAGGAACCAGAAACCTTGTGGGCATGAGCCTGAGCTGGGGGTTGCTGCCTGGGGGAGGTTGCACGGAGAAGGACAGGAGCTACTGGCACCATCTTATCACTGACTCAGAGAAATAAGCCTCTAAAGAGGGTGGGATGTGGGCATTAGTCCTGTCTCCTAAAACAAGCTCAATAAGCACCATAGGGATCAATGACATGGGAACAGCCATGGGAAGCTCTTACCCCAGGACTGCTAGGGTCCGTCCCCACCAGAAGTTTGTAACACTCAGAAAAGTCTTTCTGAGTCTTATTTGCCTCCATGCACAGGATAACACTGAGCCCAGGAATCACAAGGCACCTGAGCAGGATGTATCCCTGCAGCAGGGAGTACCCTTGGCTGTGTGGTGGCCCACTGTGGGGGATTTTGCTAGTTGTCCCCAACCTCACAGAGACCAGCATCTGGTAGCTTAGGCCAAGTACAAAAAAGGGAGCACAGGAAAAAGTTATAAGGTCTTTTGAAAAGTAAAGGCTGTTTTTTTCCTCTTTTCCAGCATATAATAAATAAATATTCTCAGCCTGGAGAAGAGAAGGCTCCGGGGAGACCTTATTGTGGCCTACCTAAAGGGGGCCTAGAGGAGAGCTGGGGAAGGACTTTTTACAAGAGCATGTAGTGTTAAGGACAAAGGGGAATGACTTCAAACTGGAAGAAGGTAGATTTAGATTAGATATGAGAAAGGAATTTTTCACTTTGAGGGTGGTAAGGCACTGGAACAAGTTGCCCAGAGAAGTTGTGGAAGCTCCATCCCTGGAGGTGTTCAAGGCCAGGCTGGATGGGGGTTTGAGCAACCTGGTCTGGTGGGAGGTGTCCCTGCCCATGGCAGGGGGGGTGGAACTAGGGGATCTTAAAGGTCCGTTCCAACCTAAACCTTTCTATGATTCTATGATTCTCATCTTGCTAGCATTATCTCCGTAATGCCTAGCTATGCAGGTTTTGTGTGTGTAGTATCATTGTGCTAAATGTCTGCTGAGTTCTACGTGTGCACAACATCTTCTGCTGAGCTTCTCACCAAGGAGAGGCAGTGGCTCCAGGCCTGCTGAGGACAACCTCCTGGTCCTCTGCAGCCCAGCTGTCCATCCCTGTCCCCATGCCTGTCCCTGTTCCCCTCGCTGGGATGCTGCCTCCCCTTCCCTGCCCTTTCTTTGTGCCAGGAGGGTGGTCAGCACCCTTCCAGCCCAGGCAGGGCTGGGCGCCCTGTCCTCCTGTCATTGCCCAGCGTGACCTATTGGGGTGGAGGTGTTTGTTGCGTAGGTTGGTGTGGGGTTTTTTTCTGGAGAAGGAGCTGAATGGCAGAGCTGATGGGTCAGCAGGTAATTGGGTTTGTCTCTGCCGCAGTGGCCTAAATGGGTGATGGATGATCCAGCCAGGCAGGAAGGAGGGGCTGTCATTCCCTGCTAACACATCTGCTGGGTTTTTTTCTTCAGAAGCCCCAGCTGTGTTAGGCAATCTCAAACACAGTGTTTCCAGCTCCTGCGTGCTTGACCACTCCTCCAGAGCCACCTCTGATATGTAGCTGCTGCCTGGTTTTCGCAGGGCTGGGCTTAATGCCTGCAGAACCCAGACTTGCCCCTTCCTGTCAGTAGGACACAGTGGCCCAGGAACCTTCAGTCTGCTTCAGTCTGCCCTCCAGAAATTCCTTCTGGTCAGGTGAGGAGACAATGTGAGTCACTTGCTGGTTTCACTTCCCACAGATTACTTTGAAGACATCAGTCAAGTTGCAGCTGGCTTGTGGCTTTTAAGAAAAGTGCCAGGAGATTTCAGCAGTGTGGCTGTTGATGCTCAGCTGAGCGAGAGAAGCTGGGAGAGAGAGTGAGATAAACCGGGAAATGCTGCCCTGGGCTATTTCACCATTGCTTCCCTGCAGAGGCAAACACCACACATCCTCCAACCTCATTTCCTTGCTCATCTGCCCACCGCAAATGCTCTGCAAGGACATCACGTTTCATGACTGGCACTGGGAGAAACTTTCTCAGTTCTTGAGCTTCCCCTCTGCTGTCTTCTGCTGACTCAGCTGCTGCCAAGAGCAGGTGTTGGTCACGGCATCGGCCACCACGGCCATAGAGGGGGGTGCGTGTGTCAGTTCCCGGTGCTCTCTACCCCCTGCGCTGTGTCATTACGCAAGTGTTGGGGAAGATACTTG
Organism: Charadrius vociferus; assembly: GCF_000708025.1. Taxonomy (NCBI): domain Eukaryota; kingdom Metazoa; phylum Chordata; class Aves; order Charadriiformes; family Charadriidae; genus Charadrius; species Charadrius vociferus. The sequence continues at coordinate 238,141 of NW_009647838.1, forward strand.
ACACAAACATTTTCCACTTAAAGCAATGAAACAGCCTTGATGACATCATTTGCCAAGCAGCTGCAGATAAACAGAGAGGTGTTGTTTTGTTTTGTTTTGTTTTGTTTCTTCCAAAACAGGGCTACATATTGTTTTCCTCCTACCAGACCCACGTGTACCCCACGCCAACACCGAGCTCAGTGCTGGGGGAGCCGAGGGTGCCTGGGGCACGGAGGGTGTGATCAGGGCCGTAATGGCTGCGCTGTGCATCTTGCCTGGTGGGTGATACATCAGTAATAACACAGCTGGCATGCCGATACACCCACACGCTGCGGGAGGATTTGGCTTCTTTCCTTCGTCCTTGTAAGAAGCTCAAGCAACTGGTTGAACTGGACTGTCAAACCTGTTTCAGTCTGCTTCTGTTTGCAAAGCAAAATCTCCCAGACCTCCCCACAACCCGTGGGAAGGAAAACTAAGTGGGAGGGATGGGCCAAAGGGCCGCAGGAAGGTACTTTTCACAGCTTTTACCTTCTGCCTGTTGAAATTCTGATGCTCCTAAGTGGATGTTTTGCCTTTCCAACATCCAGACAACTCTGGTATTTGAGCTGCTAAAATCAAAGCCAACTACTTTACAAAATGGTAGTGAATTTTTTGCGGTCACCTTGGATTGCTCAGCTTCCCTGTCTGCTCCACTGAGCAGCCGGCCTGTGAATCGTGGTGCCAAACTTTCTGGGTGCAATGCCTTTAACCCCGGAGGCCCCCCGATATGCTTTGCAGAGAGATGTTCTGATGGTATTGCATCATTCCTGAGAATTGTTCTCTGTAATAAGAGCAGAATTATATCTTAGAGCATGAAATCTTACCACTTCTCAAGGCTGCTTGAGAGGTAAGGCATTATTTTACTGACTGTGGTATCTGACCTTTAGAAAAGCACAGAAGGTTGTACTGGAAGCAAGAGCCACTGTGAAGACCTAAGTGCCGAAACGAAGGTTTCATTACAAATATATTCCTACATCTTCTGTAAAGATTTATTTTTGTATAGACACAGATAAATTTCAGTTTGCACTTAATGTGCTTCCTCATTTTTTATTATTTTCAGATTACTCCCACATACAGTCTGATAGCTATGCTGTGTCTTCTTGCAGTCACTGGTTGACTGCATCATGAGCATCTCTGTTGTGTTCACAGCCACGCGTAGAAGGGAACTGAAAAGTCAGGGTTTGACACAAAGAGAATGTCAGAGGATGGGTACTCTACTTCTTTTTCTTTCTTCTTTTTTTTTTTGTGAAAATTGCCTTTATTTTTCAGGAACAGCAAAGTGGTAGTGGTTCTTTTATGAGAATACAAGTAAAAACAATTTCACTGATTATGGTTAAGAACGAGACCCAAGAAAAACAACCTTTAAGTATAAACCTGTTTTCATGCTACTGCTCATTTCACAAAAGCGTGCTGAGTTGGGCGCTCTTTATGGCAACCTGAGGGGGAGAGGGATTACATATTCCACACCAAGATGACAGAAAATGCTTTAAATGTTTAGCTTGTTTTTCTTCGAGAACAACTAAATCTTCATTGATTTTTCTGGAGATCAAAGCTGAACATACATAACTGGAAAGAATAGCCTCAGGAAGAACAGAAAAAAAAATGCATGATACTTTACATTGATTTAGCCATTATGTTCTACTGGACAAATGGAATATAGCAAGAAGAGCCATTACACATAGTTGTTCCCAAAGGTGGCCTTGATATTTACAAGTACTTACACACAATTACAGCTTTGAGTACAGTAGCAAGTGGTAGAGCTCTGCCCTTCCCTCTTTATCTTTTAAGTCATAAAATTACACACAGTACTTCTTAGTCATCCAAAGGATGCCACAGAGGTGGGAAAAGCATCACTATGTTCCTTTTTATAGGGGATGTACTAAAAGGATGGAGAGAAAAAAACCCTAAGCAGATACCAAGAAGGAGGAGGAAGGCTTTTCCACACAGAAGAGACGGTCCTCCAGTTCTCACTGACTGCTGGCAGCTGAACTTTCCAAAACCCTCTAACTCCAAGTTCCTGGAGAACAAACTCAAGGTACTGCCTGCAGCACCAAAGAAGAAGTCAGGGTTCAAATTGGGGTCTGCCATTTCCAGGCTTCATATTTTGGGCAGTGGAGCATGACCAAAGGAGCCAGATGCTAAAAAATCTCTCCTGAACAGAAGGAAATATTATATGATGATTATTTAAGGTGCATTCAGTGATTCAAGAGGAAGAGTTGCCGCCAACAGATTCTCATCTCACTTTTTGTTCCCAATGGAGAAGGAACCAACTCAGGTTGCCTTTGACTTGATAGAAATATATTTAGAAGTCAGGACTGGGAAACACTGCACACATCTCCTTAAAGAGCAATTTGCTTTCAGCCCAGAAAACCTGCTAAGTCCTATTTAGGACTGAATCGCTGCTTCTCAAACTTTCATGCCCATAACCTCACCTCTATTTGTACTTCTTGATTAATTTGTGGGCTTTCAACCCTATCCTACTTCCAGGATCATGAACGAACTTCATGCCCTACTTCAAGTGATCATGAAACTTTTTGGATCTGGAAGTCTAAGGATATGCTAATGGCCTGAGGATTGACCAGCCATCCATGTACCAAATACCCAAAGTCTGCATGGCTTTGTCCGCACTTCTAAATACAGTGGAGACCAGACTAGTATTTCTGGAGGCTAAATGCTGCCGGAGACAGACCCTCAGCCTCACTGCCACGCTGCTCTGGGTGTTCACACTACTCAGGGCTAGGCCTTCTGCAGGAGATTTCTCTTGGAAAGAGCTAGTTGAATTGGAGCCAGGGAGTGAGCTCAGAGTGTGGACAACCGTGCGGGTGATCCAGTGCTTGAGCTCTCTCCCTGGCTCTCCTTTCCTCAGTGTAGGTGCATCCTTTAGAACTGCTTGTTCTTACACTTTTAGTCCACTTGTTTATGTGTTTTTCACATGTTTTTCGCATAAACAAGTGCAGGCCTTGGCCAGCAAAGATATCGTTTCTTAGACAAAGGTTGTAAGTTCTTGCTCTAGCTCCCTTGTACGGGGTCATGGACATGGAGAGACTGTGCTAGGTGTAGTCTTGTAGAGTCACTTGTACTTGAGTGAAAGTACCACTGGGGTTCAATTTCTGCCTGGTGTGCAAAGGAAAGGGATGGACAAGGGAGGTCCCAGATGACTACCTGTCCCATCTCCTCACTGACCCTGTTCAACCATGCCACAGTCTGTAGACTACACCTGAGAAGGAAGGGAGGCATGGATGGATGGATAGATAGATAGATACCTAGATGGACAGACAGACAGACAATCTGTTTGATGTGCCAAATGCCTGAACTGCTCTGTTCTGGATTGCTTTTTGTCCTTCCTAGCAAATCTTTAGAACAGAGCAGCAGAAATACTGTGAGCTAAAGCTGTCAGAAACACGGCAGAAGATGAGGAGGGCTGAGATAATGTCAAGTCATGGACATGTTGATCACAATTGCCTTTGAGGTTGAAAGGGATACCACCAAATGCATGGTATGACTACAGTAATGCCTGGATCTCCAGGACTTTCTGTCTTGTCGGCAAGTCCCACCAAATTCCATTTGACTCAATAAAATCAATCATTGCTGTCCATGGCAGTATCTCATGCACCCACTGTTTTGCTACCAGTGCTTCTGCAGGTATTTCCCTGTAATACACCCGCATTGCACGCTTGCCCCACTCTCTTTTCCAGACACCATCTTTCCACAAGCAAGGCACGAGGACTGTACCTTTGCTATAACAGTACCTGCTTTGTTCTGGGGAGATTCGTGGGGTGAGCATCAGGACACTGAGCATCACCTCACCATTGCTCAAGAACTGTATTTAAGTTCAGGCCCTTGCCCGTGGTCCCTGCCTGAGCTCTGTTGCAGGCATGCCTTTGCCTGGCCATGTCCCCTTCAGAGCCCTTGCTCCTCCCTGACAGCGAGTGCACACACTCAGGACACGCAAACAAGAAGAGGCCAGGATCTTTTGACCTGTTTGCCCATGTGAAGTATTTGCAGATCTGTGGAACAAAGAGTCATCCTACGCTTTGTCTCCACAATGGTCCCCTTCAATTAACTACACTGGATTCTGTGACAACTTAGCTTATGTAATTGCCTGAAGGTATAGCTGTAGGGCTGCACGCTACCGAGCTGCTGCTCCTCTGCCGCAGTAGTGGAATTCTGGTTTTGTTGGACTGCTGGGCAATAAAGGCTTCATTCACTCTGTAGTGCTGTTGTTCCCTTCCAAGTGGCTCTTATGTTTCCTCTCCCTTATTGCAGCGCTGCAAGATCTTTATTATGGGGAGCTAAAATAGAACTAACTCATTGTTTGCTAACAACTCCAGTGTTTGTGAGGCAGCTGCACACTTACTCTCCATAAAATAAAGAATTCTCATCATTGTGGGCCTGGCTTGGCCCTCTCTGGAGCCAGTAGGACTTTGTTTTGATACGAATTAAGCCTCAGATGCCGAGGCTGATACCAGCAAAAGAACAAGCCCAGCTTTCAAAAGTATTGCATAGTATAGACAGAAGCACAGTTGCTTCAGGGCTGGGTATTGGGCATTCTGGTCAGTGGGGCTGATCTCGACGTTCACAGCCATGGGCTTGCCCTCCCAGAAATGATGCTGTTAATTAACATGTTCTGCCTGCTGGAAGCCAGTCTCTGCTGTAGAAGAGCCACAATGTGGTTCACGAGCAAGCAATTGTACCTGATGTTTTATGAAACTGCAGTAAGTCTGTCATCACAACTGCTGAAAGGAGTATTGGGCAGGCAATGACAAAGTCAGAGGAATTGCCTTGTCTAATTCTGCAACCCGAAATGCATGGCATAACTTCAAGTGCAACTGATGGTTTGGGGGTTGGTTCCCTTTCCTGACAGTGTCACCAGCTGTAACGTTTCTATGCCAAGCTATCAATCCCTGTTGGTTTGTGTGGTTGGCCACCACTTTGGGCAGTGAAGTCTTGAGTTTCCAGGCTGACTTCTCAGGCTCCTAGATGTCTATAAATTCCAGATGAATGGCCTCTGTGGATATATAGTGGATCTGCTTCTTCCCTGACATTGGACACCAATTGTGCCAGTGTTGGTATATTGAATGGTCTGAGAGGAGACCCTGGCAGTGTTGTTTCAAATTATTTTGAATAATCCAGTTAAGCTTACCAAATTTTGGGAAGGACACCTAGATTTCCATGAAGTTTTTAGTTATTTCATCAGACCTAAATCTACTTTACTGATTACAAAGCAAACCTGTTCATTGTTTTAACTGATTTGGTTTGTGGACAGCATGTGGTTTTGGAGGGGCCTCTAATTTTTAAGGAATGGTTTGTGTTTGATAACTCCTCCTGGGTTGCGTCTTCCAGTCACTGTTACTAGACCTGCACCAGTTCACACGCAGCACGCAAGGAAATGACCCTTGGACAAGGAATCTGGCAAGGTTTTGCTCTCAGCTTCCCTAGTGCATCTCTGTCCACATGGTATTTTTGCTGTAACTAAGTGTAATTCACAATAAATATCTGCTCAAGTATAAAACAATCACCAGCTCATAAAAGGTCTCCAGTCAAATTGCCCATGTTTGTGTGGGAGTGTTTTCTTTTCTGCTGGCAAAGAGTCCTTATAAGGAGTAATAACACTGAAGAATCTGTTAAAGAAAAATGTTTATCGAAGGTTTACTATTTCACAGATTTTACTGTAGAATCATTTACGCAAAGCTGTGAGTCACAAGCTGAAGTTCAGTGTCTGAAATTGCTGGCAGAGTGAATGAATTTTGTGCATGACAAGGAGATCAGTAATCTGCATGCATTACAGTCAATTCATAATTGCTTTAAAATCACATGGCAAATGATTATAATTAGGACAGGAGCTGTTAAAATCGAGAACAAAAGAAGGCCAGAATCTGAAGCTATTTACTGCTACATTTCTCCTCCTTGAAGATTTATGAAAGACGTCCTAACTCCTAACTGAAAAGCACAATAAAAATCATCAGTGCCCCTTCCAACTGCTGCAATATCAGTAAGTTTGGCAGAAATGTCTGTGAAGTGCAACATCTACTCGTGGTACATGTCACAGGGACCTAGGCATAAAGACCCAAAATAGACAGGTCTGGAGAGCAATAACTTCATTGTCCTGTCTGGATGGTTGAGCCTACCCAGCAAATTGAAACGACCTCTGTCTGCACCTGGGGTGTGCAATATCTATTAATACAGACCTTCCTCTAAGGTGTTCCCTCTCTAGGGGCAGGGAGGAGAGTTGTCTGTGTGTAAAGGGAACATCTCCATGGGTGAAAGATGCCTTAGGAAAGTACATGTCATTCTTGAAAGAGGTGACTATCCATCAGCCCCACAGACTGGAGGAGAACTGAGACGGCAGTTAAGTGACTAGAAAACACAGAACAGGATGAAATCTTGAAGACATAGTTAGGTGATAGAGGCAAAAACCAACACCCACTTCCCTCCCCCCTCCCTGTCCTTCGCTGATAGTGCAGACAGTGATCAATTACTAGTCAATGGGTTAATGCAGTGGTGATATAAGAACGAGCTCAGCCTATTTAAGTCTCAACCACCTGGCTGTAAGCTCTCACCGCAGCCCCCATCTCGCTGGCGGTGCAGAGACACAGTCCCTTCCTGCAAGGTGCTCAGTGCCCCAGGACACGGTGGGAGCTGGCAGATCTCTTGGCAAGGTGTGGAGCTGAGGGAGACACTACGACAACCTCAGACACACGCCAGGTAGTGACAGCACATCAGCAGCTGAAATATTGCCCAGAGTTTTGAAGCCAGCAGAGCAAAGAGAAATTTTTAAGGGGGACTTGGTTGCAAGCTGTGGCTGCTGCCTCTGGGTGTTTGTGGTTTATCCATGCAGGGTGGGAGGCAGTGCCCACGTGAACGGTGGGCTGTGGAGCAACGCGGCCCCATCGCTGCCAGCCGGCAAGCTCCCCCAGTCCCATGGGAGTGAGAAACTTTCTGAAGATAGCTCTGCGCAGGAGAAGGATGCTGACTCCAAGTGCGTAGGCATAACTGAATCAAAGAAGTGAACTCACCCAGTTTACGGCAGCTGGTACAGATCATTATTTAACTGAATCAGAGCAGAGGAAATGCTTCCTACCCCATAAATCCAGATGAACCTGATTAATCCCTGGGAGATTTTATTATCAAGAGATTATATTTACTCTTCATTTGAGGATTCGTTTGAGGTTCTTTTCTGGCAAGGTCAGCTGTTGGGCTGAGCCTGCTGTCTCACCTTTCTAGCTATCTCCAACACTATGTGCCCTGGACACTATTTGCCATGGACACATGGCACAGAGATGCTGCTTTGGTGATGTCAGCCCAGGGAGTGAGGCCACAGGCTAAACACTGCCCGAGAAGGGGAGCATTGCCCACCCCACTGCTGGTCCAAGAGATGCCAAGGCTCTGGTACCCCAGCTTCAGTTCTGTTCTTAACCGCAACCTCCATCACAAACATATGCCCAAGAGAGGGCTAATGTTTTCTCTTCACAGATGAGACAGAAGTCATATCAGCAGGTGGTTGCTGATATGTCTTGTAGTGGGGAGGCTGCTGAAGTTCCTCAAATTAGAATGTTTTCTCTCTTCCAATGACTCCTGGATGCCACAGCACCCGCTCTTACCTGCTAGCCTGCAGTGCACATGAGGATTGCTTCAGGGCCCCTCTAACATATGTTAAGAATAGATTAATCCAAGGAAGGGCCCTTGTTGCTCTTTCTGAGGCTCTGACTAGGAGGACTTTCTCCAGGTGACATATTCTGTATCACACCATCTTTTTGCTCTCAGCAAGCCAAGGAAGGCAATGTTCCTGCCAGGTTTCCCCTTCCTTCTGCCATGCCCTCTGTAGTGAGGGAATGGGAATGGCTAATTCATGCCTACATGAGGCTGACTCCCTTCTTTTCCTAGAATTAAGAACACTCCTCAGATGTTTTGGTGGAGAATTTAATAACTTTCCGGAATAGTACATGGAGCTCCAGGGCCTGGAGGCATCATATTTAATACTAACAATCAAGCACGTTGTCATGCCCGGATTTAGCATCCCTGACAGCCACACAAGAACTAGAGAAAATAAACTTCAGTAGGATCACTGCATTTTCCCTGATAACAAATGCAGACAACACAGAATCCAGACTGATCCTCTTTCAAGAGGCATGTGCAAGTCACTGCAGCTGTTCCCAGGATATGAAGTGTTTGGAGTGATGCCCAGAGGTCAAGGTGCCTACGCTCTGACACAGCTCAGCAGCAGCAAGGCTGTGCAATGTGCCTGTCCTGGCAGATGCAGCTGATTTGATGACTATGGAGACAATGCCAGTTAGGAAGAAATGTATGTGCTCTCCATCACCAGCGTAAAACCAGATGTTGAGAGCTTTTATTTGTGGCTAGCTGGCGGATCAAGTAACAAATCCTTCATCTGCAGGAATAAGAGAGTTTGGCATACAGCTGTTTCTTTTGACATGGCAAGGAAGAAGGCTGATGTGTCTCAATTAATTGGTTAAGTGGGTAAGGACAGGATAAGGGTAAGGAGCAATGGACTTGAGATCAAAACCGCCAAGTACAAAGAGGCAGTTTAGATTCCAGGTGCTTTGAATGTGCACATTTGTAAATAATTGAGATCATCCTTAAGGGGTTGTGATAATGTTTTTTCATTTCCCCAGCTGAATATAAAACAGTCTGTCTATCAGTTTAGCCTTTGCAGACATATCATACTCTGCAAAACCTTCAAGTGCAAAGCTGGAAGAGTCCTATGCAAAGGCTTCAGAAAGTAAATCCCCTGCATCAACTCACAAGCCAAGTGGTGGGCACAGCTGTGGACAGCTGGGCACCAACTTGCCTTTCTGCTATGATCTGGGGACTCTGAAGGTCGTTTAAAGTCATGTGTCCTAAAGAATCACTGCCTGGCTGGTTGCTCATTGCTGGGATCACATGCTTATCATTTAAGACCAGAAAGGCTTTTTCCATCATGGTCTTCTCGAAGTCCTTATGTGTGTTTCTCAAGGCTCTCTTGCAAGCCAGATTTGATGCATCACATTATGTTACGGCTCTTGTGCTTGTTTCTTCTCTTCTTTTCCCCAGGTCTAGAACAAGATTAGTGTCCAATGAGGTGTGGTAGTTCTGTAAGAGGAAAATAGTAGTTTAGGGCAGCTTTAATCCAAAACTCACAAGCTTATATGGGCTCTGTTCATCTATTGGAGACCAACAATAAGCAAAACAGACACGGGGAATGAGTTTTATCATGCTATCTATAACAGGCAGGTACTTATGAAGTCTAGCCATGTTGCCGCGTTTCCAGAACGCACTTGGAGCCACTCAACTTTTGTTTCCTTCCAGAAGAAAACAGCAATAGGCACTATAAATGAATGGGATGGGATAGCTACATCCCACACGACAGCAGCTTAGCAAAGGTTCAAAGGGGCTTCTTACAATCTCAGCTGCATCCTTCAAGTCAGTTCAATATTGCTTAAACAAACTGGGGCAGGGTATATCATTATTCAGAGGGACGTTAAGGCTGTGATGGGCTGAGGAACAGGGAAGGAAGGAAGCAGCAACACATGCTATGGAGCACTCATCAGAAGCACTCTTCAGCAGCTGAACCTTGAAGACTGAATCTGACTTTATTCCCGGACTTCCTTTCAAGAAGGGAGAAGACAGCTATGAAAATGAAAGCCAAAAAGAAGCCAGACTGGAAGAGGTCTAACACTGTCCATAGGACCACAGGGTGTCAGAGTGCAGCTGGAGTCTTACTGCCAGAGAGGGGGTGAAACATCAAACATCATGGAGATATTTGACAAGGATCACATCTCTTGGAAAAGTTATTCTGCAGATGTTCCTAGTGCCTCTTCATACTTGGCATGGAGAAGAAAATTGCCCAAGGATATCAATTATTAACCATCTAATGGAACAAACACTCAAAAGGAAATTCCTGTCGAAAGCATCTTCAGTTGTGGAGGAAGATGTGAGTCCAGTTGTTTATTCAATAGGCACGTCATTAGAAAAAGCACACTGCTGAAATAGCTGGGTTGCTTTATGCAGCATCACGTTATTATTACTTTGAGTTATACAAACTTAAAGTTAACTCCTCTGCCTCCTGCCAGCAAGCTTTCCAGTCTCACATACCAACACAGTTCATACGCAGGGTAGATTTATTGAATTTCTCTCAGCTAGCGACTACCCAGCCTCATTTGTTTTAGTCTTAGGTTTTCCTCAGGTGGTGGAGGCACAGATTTCTACATTTTTGAAGAATGTTTAAGCAATTTCCAGGAAATAGATGCATATCTTGACGTGCTCTAGTGTTACCTAAATGGTCCTTAAGAAATAGGCAGCAGATGTTTTAAGACAGAAAACTCCAGCATTTCACAAACAGTCTCAAGTTCTGTTTATTTAAAAAATGTACTTAATAACTCCATTGTGAGCATAATCATAAATAAAGTAAACTGGATGCATTTGCTATGACACTTTTAGCTGGAACTCTTCCGGATTTTGTTTTCTTTGGAGTTCAGTGAGAGCTGAAGACCCAAAAGGTGACCTTCATAATTCATTAATCATCACAAAACACTTCCTTGAGGGAAAGAAATATGAAAGGTATGTGCAGTGCTGAAAGAGGGTGGCTTGCTTCACAGGAGATTTGAGAGTCTGGGCTCCCAGCCAGAGGACGATTTTTCTTATGGAAAAGGTCCTTGCAGCCCTCATGTGCGTGGTGGGTCCATCCAGCCTGGTGTACATGGTTGTTCCCCCTCTGCTTCTCCCAGCCTGACACCTCCTGCTCACTCTGCAAGGGTCAGGGCTCACCTCTTGGCAGCTCAACTGAAATGGAGGGGACAGCGGCTTGGCTCGTTACTCCAGCTATGGCTTAGCTCTAACACTGTCACCTCCACCAGAGACTGTCCTTGCCTTGCTCTTCATCAGCCGGTTTGCAGTACAGCCCCTCTCCTCCTGGGCCTCCTTTTGGTCTCTGGCTACCCATATGCAAGTGTCCCCCTAGAAAGGGACATGGGCTTTGCCACCAGCTTGCAGCTGTCCTGGTGGGATACTTAGCAGCACACTGCCTGATGTGGTTTTGGGCCCTGGCAGCTACCCCTCTACGCAGCAAATGCCTGGGCGCAGTTCAGCTCCCAATAAACGCAATGTACATATAGGACCCAATGGACTGTATGGATCTACACCTTAGCTGTAGGTGAAGGCAGGTTACCCACAGAAATGCAAGCTGTGCTGTGCCACGTGCCCTCAAAGGCTGGAGAAGAGGCTGTGGACGTGTTCACTTCACGCGTACAGTTGCAGTCAATGGGGTTGTGGGGGTTGGATGCCAGCTGCCCACCAAGCCGCTCTATCACTCCCCTCCTCAGCAGGAGAGGGTGGGACAGAAAATAAGATGGGAAAAAAAACCCACATCATAAATCAAGATAAAGGCAGTTTAATAAAGCAAAAGCGAAGGCTGCATGTAGAAGCAAAGGAAAACAAAAGATTTATTCTCTATTTCCCATCAGCAAGCAATGTCCTCCTTTCTCTTAGCTTTTATTGCTGAGCAGACATCATATGGTATGGAATATCCCTTTGGTCAGTTTGGGTCAGCCATCCTGGCTATGCCCCCTCCCAATATCTTGCCCACCCCCTGCCTATTGGTAAAAGGGAGAATGTCGGAGACACAGCGTTGATGCTGTGCAAGCACTGCTCAGTGGTACCCAAAACACTGGTGCGTTATCAACACCTGTCTAGCTACCAATAAAAAAGAGAGAACTATGAGGGCTGCTATGGGGAACATTAACTCCACCTCAGCCAGACCCAATACAGGGGTCCACCCTTCTGTGCTGCCCTCACACTTGTTTGCTCTTAAGACAAGCAGGGACAATCTGTTCTGGCACAGAAGAGACTAAAGGAACAATCAGGCATCTCAGAAGAAAACTTATTTGGCCTCTTGGGCTCAATAACACAAGACTCCTGAGATCTCAACTCATGATAAAATAAGCCTGACAGAGGGAAGAGCCCAGATCTACCACCACCTTGGAGGTAAGGCTGCCCTTGCGCTGTCTGCAGATGTTTCAAGGATCCCAGTAAGCTCCCCTCCACCAGAATTGCTAGCATCAAGCCCAGGTCTCCCCACCATGCATAGAGCTATGGCTGCTCTGGTTTAGTGAGTCCATGTGCCATCTGCAGATGGGATGGGATGGCAGCTCACCAGCACACACCATTTGTTAGCATAGGACCTCTGGGTGTCCTTCACTCTCCCCCTACACATCTTCCTGCTTTCTGAGCCAAGCTTGTGGCTACTTCACTATCTGGCTAGTGCAGATGAAGCCTGTGGTGAGTGTTGCAGCTGCTTGCGTGGTCTCCTGGAGTTCAAACATACTGATACTGTTTTTCCCTCACACCACAGATGTCACATCTTCAAGCTTGAACTATTTGAAACAGTTGCCAACATCTGTCTGCCTTACCAGTGCTGTGCAACCAGACATGAAAAGCCCCAGCTCTTTGTTGCAGGCCATGTTGCATCAGAAAATATGGCTCAAGCTACAGACCTGTAGAACCAGCATTACACTCCTCAGTCCATACTTGGACAACAAAATAAAGCAGATCAGTCTTTAAAGGCACTCAGAACTGCAGACCTCCCTGATTTTGTCAGTTGTTCACTTAAAACTCATCTACGAGAGGTCTTGGGAGTCTGGGGAGGTCCCTGCTGACTGTAAGCTGGGCAACGTTATTCCAATCTACAAAAAGGGTGTGAGGTAAGACCCAGGGAATGACAGACCTGTTAGTCTAACCTCAGTTCCTGAAAAATTATGGAGAAGATTATACTGAATACTACTGAAAAGCATTTAAAGAATAATGTAATCATCAGGCACAGTCAACATGGGTTCACAAAGGCCAAGTCCTGTATAACTAATTTGATATCATTCTATGATAAGGTCACCCACCTAAGGTCACCCACCTAGTGGTTGAGGGGCAGACAGTGGATGTTGTTTTTCCGGATTTTAGTAAGGCTTTTGATACTGTCCCTCGCAGCATCCTTCTGGACAAGTTGTCCAACTGTGGGATGAGTCAGTTCACAGTGCACTGGGTGAAGAACTGGCTGAAGGGCAGAGCTCGAAGTGCAGAGCTCAAAGGGCTGGCAACTGGTCACCAGTGATGTTCCTCAGGGTTCAATTCTAGGGCCAGTTCTGCTCAATGTATTTATCAACGATCTGGATCATAGAATCATAGAATCATAGAATGGTTTAGGGTGGAAAGGACCTTGAAGACCATCGAGTTCCAACCCCCCTGCCATAGGCAGGGACACCTCCCACTAGACCAGGTTGCCCAAGGCCACATCCAGCCTGGCCTTGAACACCTCCAGGGATGGGGCCTCAACAACATCTCTGAGCAACCGGTTCCAGTGCCTTACCACCCTCAAAGTGAAAACCTTCTTCCTAATGTTTAATCTAAGCCTGCCCTCTTCCCGCTTGAAGACATTCCCCCTCGTCCTATCACTCCATGCCCTTGTAAAAAGTCCTTCCCCAGCTCTCCTGTAGGCCCCCTTTAGGTACTGGAAGGCTGCAATAGGGGCTCCCTGGAGCCTTCTCTTCTCCAGGCTGAACAGCCCCAGCTCTCTCAGCCTCTCCTCATAGGAGAAGTGCTCCAGCCCTTGGATCATCTTTGTGGCCCTCCTCTGGACCTGCTCCAACAGGTCCATGTCCTTCTTATGTTGAGGACTCCAGAGCTGGATGCAGTACTCCAGGTGGGGTCTCCCGAGAGTGGAGTAGAGGGGCAGAATCACCTCCCTTGACCTGCTGGCCACACTTCTTCTGATGTAGCCCAGGACACGGCTGGCCTTCTGGGCTGCGATTGCACATTGCTGACTCATGCTGAGCTTCTGGTCAATCAGCACACCCAGGTCCTTCTCCTCAGGGCTACTCTCCAGCCATTCCCCCCCGAGCCTGTATTTGTGCTTGGGATTGTCCCGACCCAGATGTAGGACCTTGCACTTGGCCTTGTTGAACTGCATGAGGTTGGTTTGGGTCCCCTCCTCCAGCCTGTCCAGGTCCCTCTGGATGGCATCCCTCCCCTCCAGCGTGTCTACCTCACCAAACAGCTTGGTATCATTGGCAAACTTGCTGAGGGTGCACTCGACCCCACTGTCCATGTCTGCGACAAAGATGTTGAATAGTACAGGTCCCAGTACCGACCCCTGAGGAATGCCACTTGTCACTTCTCTCCCCTTGGACATCGAGCCGTTGACCGCAACTCTTTGAGTGCCACCATCCAGCCCAGGGCTGTCCATGAAGGAGATGAATACACCGTTAACAAGTTTGCTGATGATTCTAAACTGGGGGGTGCTGTTAACTGTCCCGAGGGACAAGAGGCCTTGAAGGGGTGTCTAGATGGATTAGAGCATTGGGCTATGATTGATGAGATGAAATTTAACAAGCTGAATTGCTGGATCCTGCACCTACGATGGAGCAACACTGGGCATAAGTATAAACTGGGAGAGGAGCGGCCGGAGAGCAGCCCTGCAGAACGGAAGCTGGGGGTGACAGTCAGCAGTGGCTCCACAGGAGTCAGCAGTGTGCCCCGGCAGCCAAGAGGGCAGAACACACCCTGGGGTGCATCAAACACAGGATAACCAGCCGGTCAAAAGAGGTGATTATCCCACTGTATTCAGCGTTGGTGTGGCCTCACCTTGAGTACTGTGTGCAGTCCTGGGCCCTACAATTTAAGAAAGATGTGAAGGTCCTTGAGTGCATCCAGAGGAGGGCAACAAAGCTGGTGAAAGTTCTGAAAGGCATGTCCTATGAGGAGTGGCTAAGGACTTTGGGCTAGTCTAGTTTGGAGGAAAGGAGGCTGAGGGGTGACCTCACTGCTCTCCACAGCTTCCTGAGGAGGAGAGCGGAGAGGGAGGTGCTGAGCTCTTCTTCTCCTTGGTATCCAGTGACAGGATGCATGGGAATGGTTCAAAGCTGCACCAGGGGAGGTTTAGATTGGACATTAGGAAGTATTTCTTTACCAAGAAGGTGGTCAAACACTGGAACAGGCTTCCTAGAGAAGTGGTTGATGCTCCAGGCCTGTCAGTTTTTAAGAGGCGTTTGGACAATGCCCTTAACATGCTTTAACTTTGTCAGCTCTGAATTGGTCAGCCCTGAACTGGTCAGGACTAGATGACCATTGGAGGTCCTTTCCAACTGAAATATTCTATTCTATTCTATTCTATTCTATTCTATTCTATTCAGAATGAGAATGTGATTAGCACAATACAACTCTTCATGACTCATCAGTTATCTCGGATAACTCCTTGTTTCCTCAAGCAAGTCTCCTTTTAGCTTAGTTTGCTACAGAAATTAAGCTCTTGTGATACCGTGGTTTAAGCAGAAGAGCATGTGTGCAGGTGTTCCTCCTTATTACCACACTATCAGACTGTGATTGACATGAGTCAATGTGTTCCACAGCTCTGTTTTTACAAGTGTCACAAAATTAAATGGCTAAGTATAGGAGAAAAAGAGACCCTGTGAGCGTGGGGAAACTGGGAGAGAAGGACAAATGACATCACAGATACCAGGGAAGGTCCCTGGGATAGGTACATTAGGACTACCTCAGCCACTGGAAAAAGTCTTGGAGTTGGCACAAAATAATCCAGTGACCCAGCAGACCCCCCACCCCACCCCCCAGCAAACTAGTCCTACATTGCCTGCTAACCACTTCACATACATTTTCACCATAAGTTGTATTTTCTCAGAGTAAACCTATCACCAAAGTTATTTTCATCCCCCCATTTGTCCAAGTGCTCTTTTTAAGCTGGAGAGAAGATAACAAGAATGTGCCTTGGCTTGGAGGAATGTGAGCTTGTTCTTGGAAGTTAAAGCCCCAAACGTTTGTAGGGAGGAGAGATGCAGATACAAGAGCACGTCTGGAGACACCGAAGTGATAGTGGGCAGTGACTCAGACAAATATTTGGAAGAAAACACACCCTGAACTCCATTCACACACATGCATTATGCCACAGAAAAATGGGTGAAAAGTCCTTGTTTTAGTGGGCTTGATGCAGAATAGACAGAGCCCTCTGGTCCCACTCCAGCACAGTAGCTGAGCAAGGTTTTATTTTAAGGGCATGTGTAATCTCAGCAAAGCAAGTAGGATTACTCATGTGCTTAAAGTTAAGCACAGGTTGAAAATTGCCTCTCTGGCCGTGGGCCAGGGTGCTTACCATGCAGGTCATCCTTGCTGCCTTCACAGCTTCTGGGAGTGTACGTTGGCTCCTGAGACCACTGTCTTGGTGGGATGACAGAGTCCAGAGTAAAGTCATGATGTCAGCGGTGAATAACTTACAAGGGAAAATCATAAAGCTAAGTAGAGTTTGTCTAAAATATAACACAGTGTGTGGGCAGATGTGAAAATAGCCTGTAGATATCTGAAGAGAGTAAACACCATTGATTGATAGAGAAAAATTGCTTAGGCAAACACACTGGCAGCGTAATTAGGGTAAATGAGAGGAAATTAAGAAAAGGAAAATTCAAATTAAACATTAGGAACATACTACTGATGAGAGAGTTTATACTGTGAAACTGCTGTCTACCGTTCTGCTAACTTCTGCTGTTCTGTTTCTCATAAAGTCATCAGGCTGGAATTGAACAAATTAACATTAATGCTGTGGATTTTTCATTTGTTTTGGTTTTAATTGAAATGTCCTTGCATGTTTCAGTGTCCTCCTGTTACACATTAGACCACTCAATGCCACCTCTACAAGAAGGGAGATAATGAGCTAAATTATGCTTTGAATGATACCAGTATCAATCTTCTTCACCTTCACTGGTTTTGGGCAAGTGATATTGGAACAATGGAGATCATATGCTGTTCCAGGCTGTTCAGGTTTAGGTGATGTAACACATTTTGGATGTCTCCTTTGTTGTTGTTTTTTTTTTTATTATTATTTCAGTGTCAAAGATCTTGTTATACCTTCACATAATTACTTCTATCATCTAAAAATAGTTGCCATTTTACAAAATTATTCACACAGCTCTTTTGCGTGGTGAAGCAAACCACACACTGAGATTTTAATATAAGCAGTCTGCCTAAATCTTGTGTGTCATCAAGGGAGAACCAAAGACTTGTCCTGATGCCACAGCTTGCAGTGAAGGTAGACCTGTTGCTTTGTGTTTCAGATAGCTGATGGCTTTGCTTTCACAGAAGACGTGTTGCTGGGTTGATTGGCCCCTGGATCCAGAGCCACAGGACAATTTGGTTCCAGTGGAAGGTCTCCAAATACCCGTGTTGAGCTAGACGATGGTGTCTAGAAGAGTTTGTGATGAAGCCATCATCCCTTGGCAGTGTTGCATCCCAGCTTTAGGCAGGGCATATCCTGCTTCTGCTTCCATCCTTGTCTTTTAATTCTGCTTTTGCTTCCACACAGAAGATGCCTGTGAGCCCAAACAAACACCATCCAGGGCCCAAACAAACACCATCCAGGGCCCAGACCCATGGGCACCCATGTCTGGCAGAGCAAGCTCCCACCATGGCTGCAGAGGAATCGTTCCCACTGGCACCATCAGCTCCTGTTTGCTTAGAAACCCTCCATCCCTCTTGAGGATCTTGCACCAGAGTTGGGCAAGAGGGACATCTGCGAGGACATAGTGCACAGTCCAGGCACAGACCATGCTGTCCTTACCTGAGAGACGGTGTGTGAGGTTGAGGAGAGAGCCCAGCACAGCCCATGTGTGTGGTCCCCCCCTGCCAGCATCCCCAGGCTGCTGCAAGGGCAGAGGGGCAGTGGTGCCCGCTTTGCCAGTGAGGATGCAGAGCAGCGGGGTTACCCCAGAGCTCTGTAGATGCTCCTCCTCCCCCGCTGGGAGTTAAAACATTAAAAGCACAAAGCGTGTTTTATGGCTTGATTGATTGCTGTGAGTAACTTTCTCTGCTATTTGCCTCCTTGGGGCTGCTGGAAGAAGCTGCCATGAGAGCAAGGTTTGAGGCTTTGTTTTACTTCTATGGTAATCCTTTTCTTGGCAAAAGTGCCTCCCGTCTACATAAGCAGCTGGTGGCTGAGCAAATAATTTCAGGGGAGCTCAGTTTCTGAGGAAGCATTGCATGTGCCCCTTACTGTAACACTCCATAAACACTGGTGTCACTGCGAGAGCGGACGGCAGTTATCGCTGTGTTTCATGATAAACACAGATGGTGTTTATGTTTAAATATGCCAAATGTGGTAACGAGAGCAAACTTTGAAAGGATTTATTTTTGTGTTGTTTCCATTCTGGCCTCTGATAATTAAGGCTGCTGTGACCTGCCTTTTGGAGGAAGAAAATATATTTATGCAGTGCTATTCAGGTTTCTAAAATAACTCAGGGGGGTTTTGTTTGGTTTTTGCTGAAGGACACTGAGCTCCTGTTTCCCAGGAGGTTTTATTGCCCTGTATTGAAAACTGTAGACCAAGGTTTACAGAGATAATCTGGCCATTGGTTTATGGGTCTTAACTGCTTCTAAAACATCCTTTTTAATTTATTTTTTTTTCTCCAGAAAAACAACGTTAATGTAAGAGTTGGCAAAGTTTTGCCCTATTCAATGTAGGTTCTTGCTCCATGCTCATGCAGTAGCGTTGACCACCAGCGAGGAGTGTGTTCAGCTGTGTATCTGTCTTCTGGGGCATGTCTCACCTCCAGATGAGGTGAGTGTGATGGGAAGCCCTGTTTCAGATAAACACTGACACATGCGAGTACGAACACAAGTGTTTATGCTAGAGACAAGAGCTAAGAAATAAATCCTATGCTCTGTGAAGAAGGTGGCGGTATTTCCCATGGCTCCCTCCACAGCTACAAGCATCTCTGTTCTCCTTGTCCCTAAGGGAAGGAGCTCCTTCTCCTGCAGGGACGAGCCGGGGTTGCTTCACACACATGTTGCTACCAGCCCTCTCAGAGGAGACCCTGCTTCTCTGCAACACAAGCACAAAACTTCCCCCAGATTACGGTGTTGAAAACCTGGACTAAATCCATGTGAGGCTGCTCTGAAAGGGCAATCTGACCGCCGGAGCTGGAGAGAGCGTGCCTATTTGTCCTCTGTCTTCAGGCCAATGCATGGGGAATCTTTCGGAGCTAACACAACCTTGTGCCACTAGTGTCGGCGCTGGATGCTTGGACTGAAAGAAATGGGCTGTGACATTTCAGTGGGGTCAGCATGGAAAAGATGCTAATGTGGCATATCAAGCAAGCTATGACAGACAGCTCCAGAGATGCCTTTCTTCCGAGGGCCCGGCACCAGCCATGCTGGTTGTGGGTCCTCGGGATTTAAATTTTGATCCTTGTTATCCCACTGTTTTATTGCACTAAAGGTCACAGACTCCCAGGCACCTCTTCTGTTATCAAATATAACCTGTAGCAGAGCCTCATACACTGAGTTCTTAAATAGCTGCACTTAAATGTCACTGTTGTGGGAGAAGACTGCGTGCTCCGTTGGTACAGAGCTACTGCGGGGACAGCAAACTAAGCAGAATAAAAGAAAAAGGTATTATATCTTTAAATTATTTGAAAATTTTGAAATCATCTTGAGTTGACTATATAATGCGAGCAGCTTTTTAACCATTTGAGCTTCCAAGAACACTGGTTTCTTATGGGAAAGCAAAAGTATCACTGCATATTTTGTGTGTTTGAGATAAAAAGAATATTTAAAATCTTTATTCTCTCTTCCTGTTGCTTGCAGATACAGTGAGGAAGATGCTAGGGTGGTTATTTTCCTTTACAATTACTACCATTTAGACCATGGCTGACAAGAGCTGTGTATAATGGTACTTTCAGGAGTCTATAAGGCAGCAGCTATGTTAGAGACAGCTGTATCTGTTTTCTTCTCTACTTCAGCCTGGCATCTATAGCTGTATTTATAGACTCGCACAAGAGGCCTGATTTCCTGCACTGCCATGCATCTTCAGCTTCCACCTTTGAAAATGAGTGTGGATTAGGGGGCTGAACACTGGAAGCAGGAAATACTGGCTTCTGTGGCTACCTCAGCACCACAGCATCAGTCAGCAAGACATCCAAATGCAAATCACAGCCCAGGAACTGCTGATCACACCCGTTTCTTTTTCAGTGCTACACATAAGTCTATTGGATGCTACTGGTCTGTTATGGAGTCTGTTTCCTGTAAAAGCTGACCCAACTGTGGACATTCTCCTAGGGTCAATGCAAAAGTTACTGTTGAAATGATGACTGGTTCACTTGAAAGAAGGTGGTGTAGATATGGGGGTCTCACATGCACTGAGTGAGTAACTGACGATGAAAGTTTGGGTAAAGGTTAACTTTTGCATGTGTGGAAACCAATAGAAAAGGCCTGGCAAACTGGTCACTCACGGGAGCAAGCTTAAAACCAAGTCCAAGTTAGTTGTTAGAGTAGCTGCTAAACACTGAAGAAACTTTCAGTCCTGTTTGTCCAGATCCCCCTATAACCTTCAGTGATTCACCTCATACTAGATTCGTATCACCTAACTTCAGGTATTTAGATTCCCTCTGTAATGAATGAAGAGAGCAGAGATAATTCATTTGCATCACCTCCAGGAATACATCTTGGTGGCCTCTGCTGAACTCACCCTGGCTGGTGGTTGTCTTTCCTGTGCTGGGGAATCCAAAACTGGATGCGGTATGTAGAGGTGGTCTAGCATGTGCTGGTTAGAGGGGATAATGCCTTCCTGTTATTTCAGCCCATATGAGCAAAGGCTGAGGAACGGCCCATGTGCCTCATCCTTTTGCCCAGCTGGTATGAAGTGATGGGGCTACAAGGTATTTCCCCGGCCCTGTTTCCACCCCATGGCAAGAGCAATGCTACAGCTTCACTCTGCATGGACCTCCCGGCTTCCCCACAGAAGTGCAGATGAGTTTTAATATTTAGGTTCAAGCAGGAGTTGAACTGGACTTTTACATCCAGTCTCAAAGATGGGAAACTGGGTGGCAGTTTACTAGGATGTGAGCAATACTTACTTAGCAGAAATACTCTGGTCCATCTTGTTATCAGGGTCCTAAGATTTTCCCTCAAGAAGCCTATCATCATAATGCAGAACTTAGAATAACCGATTTTTTAAAAGGAACACTGGAACGTGGTTTGATTTTGCAATGACTAAGTCACAAAAATAGTCACAGCCAAACATTAATCCAAAAGAAATGAGACATGAAGGATTAAGACACAGAGATCACTAGATTTTCCACATCACTTGATTTTAAACAGTTGTTGGGAACTAGGGGAAACAACAGAAGTGCTTGTCTTTTTATAAAAATGAAATTTTTGAGGGAATGCCAACTGCCCTACAGCATCCTGAGCTGAATCCTAAAATAGGCTATTGAAGTGCAGTGCAGAAACATGAAAAATATTTTAAGAGCTGTTGGAAGAGACTGGAGCTGAAGTTCTCTGCTAGAAAGAGAGAGAAGAGGTCCCGGGAGCCGTGTTTAACTAACCCCGACAACCTCAAATGAGGCTGATTTCCCTGGGTCTGTCCTGCCCTTGTTTCCCCTGACTGCTGGCACCACCTTGTGGCATCCAAAATAATACTATTTACTGAGAAGCAGCGAGCTCTGCAGGCGAGCCTGGCCGAGCAGGGCTGCCCAGCTATTTCTTCCTCTACAGGAATGGAAAAGGCTCCAAGGGAATGGATAAATCAAAACCAGAGCAAACTCTATTCCGGCGCTCAGAGCACGATTGTTAGGAACTATCAATCAAAGCAACTTGCCCTAATCTCTTTCTTATCCAAAACAGTCATATTGCACTTATACCCAAATTCCTGGCAGTATCGTAGCTGGGCAGATTTCCAAGGTTTTCCACTTAACTGGTATTTTACAGAATACCACTGACATTTATACAGCTGTAAATTCCAAAGGAATTTAAAAGCAATAATTATAAGGCACCATTAAATTGTCTCTGGGCTGGAAGATGTCAGCTGGGGGTAGGTGAGCAGAACACCTAATGGGAAACATGAGAATTTTGCCAAAGGACATCTGTGCTAAATCATGTTGTAGAGAAAAAAAAAAGTACAAGACCATAAAATGCAAGAGCTTTCCTTATAGGAGCTTTCCTTATCCTTAGGATCTTATCCAAAAGAGCACCACAAAATAAGCTGCATAAATTTCAGCCAGTCTAGCATTTGAGATCAGACATTAAAGCTGCTAAACACTCTTCTTCCACATGGCTGACAATCTGAACGAATAATTTTCTGCATGATTTCCATTCTTATATCTCCAGAAGGAGTTTACTTCATAATTCTCAAGATGAAGCATAACATTACTCATTGGTATCACATCTAAAATATACTGTGCTAGCTTGGAGTGTTCCAATTTTTAGTACTGACTGTTAACTATGGGGGAAGCGGTGATTAATGGATGAACTAACACTCTGCTTTGGAGCACAGGGAAGCTTTCTGGGAGATCAGATGGAAGTAATCTGGAGAGATTTAGATTAGAAAAAACATAAAAGAAGTAATAAAAGCAATTTAACTGGTCTTAGCAGCAGCAGTTGAGACCTATAAATCTGCAGAAGATATATAATCAAGGAGGACTGAGCTGTGGTTACTCAGGAGTATGGGAGACTGGAGAAACTGTGGGCCTGTTAGTCTGCATGCCCACGAAAGGCTGAATAATGAAAGCCAGGGAAGGGGACATAAAACAGGAATAAAAAAGAACATAGGTCTACAAAAGATAGGTCACACCAGATAAACCTGCCACCTTTTTTTTTTTCTTTGGGGAAAAGCAGTATTTAATCTCTGTGGGTATCTGAAAAGCATCTCGTTAGATGCCCCAGGAGAAATTAGCAGGCAGCTTGTAGAAAATGGGATCCATCATGGTACATACATAAGGCCAGGCTTTGAGGCGGCAACAGATGACTTGCAGCATTCTTCAGGGACTGGTCTTGGACAGAGTCTCCTCAGTCATCAAGGCAGCTAGCAGGTCCCTGGGATGGTATCTGGAGATGCTTGGTCAGTGCATAGGAGGATCAGGGCATTGTAGGGGAAGAACTGGTGGCCTTGGAGACTGGACCAGCAACAGTGAGATAGTGCTCAACGGTATCAACTGGAAAGTCACAGTCCTGGGAAGAGACAGTAGGAAATTCACAGTAATTGAGTGCTTGTCTTTTGGGAACAGGTAACATTGAAAAAGAGATGTTCACATTTAGGTCTGATCTTGAGGCTGCCTACCCCCAGCCTGCACCAGTTCTCCCATCCCCAGATCACTCATTAGCCCATATCACAGCTGGGCACGTTATTCTTGCCAGTCCTTTAGTAGGACTCCTCCTGTCCCCATCCTGTGCTTTAGGAGCTGACTATAAGTGTGAAGAGACAACACAGGGAAAGA
>NW_009647838.1:261430-277148 GCF_000708025.1 Charadrius vociferus
AAAGAGGAAGAGCTGGATTAATGTTTATGACATTGCAGATACTGCAGTGGCGATTACACTGTGTGAATGCCAAAGTACTGCTCTTACAGTCTCTACGGCAGCCTCACCTTGCCTAAACACTCACAAATTATATCCCAGGTGCCAAAATAATAAAAGGCTTAAAAATCACAACAGTTGAACGAACAAGCGTTGTTTACTTTCTATTCACCTTTGAATTTGAGCCTTTAAATACTGTATTTAGAACTTTTTTTCTTTGCGGCTGCATGAGTAAGCATTTGCAAAGTAAGGAACGCAAGCTTTGGTCTCACGTAAAAACCAAGACACGAAGCAATACTGCTCCAGTTACAGCCCTCTGGCCAGTCTATGCCTTTGGCCAGGCACTTGGCAAGTTGTATCCAGCCAGGGCAATTTGCTGAGGATGAATCCAAGTGTTATTACCTGTCGTTTAATTATAATGCATCATGCCAGAAGCCACCAGTTAGGAACTATTTTTTTAAAAAGCATCTGAGCATTATTTTGCAAATATTTGTGGATTAATAATTATTCTGGAGTTTGAAGGTAGTTAGGCATTTGGGTTTTGTTAATATTACCTTCTACTCTTCCAAAGGTAAAAAACATTAGAGAAATTACTCTTACTTTGTCATTTTTTAGCAAATCCTAGGACCAGTGGCAGCATTTTTCTGTAAAGAAAACTTCGCTGGTTTTCCCTCACATGTTTAGTTTTGCTGGTTGTGAATTTTCCATTAAAGAAACAGATCCAAAAATCTAATCTTAATTACAGGGGAATAAATCTCAGGGGAATAAATTACAGGGGAATAACCTCCATTCATGTTTAAAGATTTCCTCCAGCTTTGCACTGCTCCATTAGAAAACCAAGTCTTGGCCTTTTGACAAAGCCTAGAGAAGGGCCCTGACGTGGGGCACGCGGCCTTTGAGCAGCTATAAAAATAATTGATTGGCTTTTACTCTGGGACAGGTAAACGAGCAATTATAACAGCACACGAGCTCAAGTATTACTTTCTTGGCACGGTTTTGTTTAGCATCATAAAAGCATAAAAGGAAACTGAAGACATGGTCGGTAGATGTCACCCATGCACCAGGCACCAAGCGTGCGAACCTTACTCCAGAACCACCCAAAAAGCCACCTTCCCTCTGCAGGCAGGAGCCAAGGCCGGGCAGGCAGGCTTGAGAAGAAGGTTTCCTTCAAAACCAGCCCATGGATGGCGCGGGGGATGTTCAGAAGGTGACCAGGTGTGGTGGCCATGCACAGTGACCCTGGTAGCCCCTATGCACCCTCTGACTGCCCACCCAGGCAAGCTGGAGGGTGAACGGAGTGGGGAAAACTCCTGTGACCCATGTTGGACATGGGGACAGCACCCAAACTTCTGCCTCTACTGCTGGCACCTGTGAGCTCAAAAGAGAGGAGATGTTGCTGTCGGCTCTGCCGGGTACAGGGAGACCAGCCCCAAGCAGGGACCCAGTGCCCAGGGGAGCTGGTCTCCACCATCACCCCATCTTCTGTCTCTGCCACCAATGAGGGCAGCAGGGACGGGGCTGGGGATATCCCTAGCAGAGTGTCACCCTCTGCAGCCCTGTATGCTGAAGGACTCGTGCTCCTCAGCATGACAGCTCGAGACTGCTAACCCCCATCACGCCTCTTTACACGCGTGCCTCATGGAAATGAAACTTGGTTTTCCCCCTCCAAAAATCAATTGAAAGCAGCTTGGTGCTAGCCAGCTTAATTATTAATAAGTGCTGAGATGGCTAATGGTGTTTGTTCAGCACTTCCATAAACATTTCCATAAAACATTTCTGCAATCCCCCCAAAGCCTGATCCCAAGAGTCTCATTAATTCCAGACGTAAACATGCTACTCAACCCCTGCATTTTTACTGCAAGAGGTTTAGAAATAGCCAAGCTTATGCCCTGCTCTGCTTATCCTAAGGTCATTTGGTCTTGGTCCAGGGTTTTGCTCCTGCTGTAGTCTAGCAGAAGGCAACTGCTTTGGCTGAGCACCTCCTACCTTGCACCAGCGCCTGGTGATAGAGATGAACTTTGCTGTCTAACCAACCTTCACGTTTTATGGACTAATAGTGATTCCTGAGCAAAACGTTGGGAAATTCCAGCCTAAATAAATAGAAACAACATCATTTGGATATACCGGTGGCTTTGGCTGTTGCTTTGGGTTTCCTACTGAGAGCTCTTGGGTGCTGAGCAGGAGCCTGGGGAGCTGGAGCTCCCCACAGCCTCTGTGGAGCTCTGTGCTCTGGTGTGCAAAATCATGGGCTTTCTGAGCCATCTCTGTGGTTTACAGGAATTTAGGTATTGAAATACAGGACAGAAAAATAAGAATTAAAAAAAACCCAACAAATCAGCCTAGCAGTGTGCAATGTGATCATCCCTGATTATATCAAATGGATCAAAGAACATCAATGATGTTTCTAGGGGTTTTTGCATATCAACCAATCAGGAAGAAGATTTTCTACCATGTTGACTCTAGCTAAGTAATCCCTCCAGGATCCCTGATCACACATGTCGAGCGTGGCAGCCGCAGTTACATGTTGGCTGCAACAGGTTGCTAAATTTATTTTTTTGTAGAGATAATAACAGGGTTTTGAAAAAATGAAGTATTGCTTTTCTGAGCCATACAGCAGACCTAGACTTCATTTCCCAAATCAGAAGCTTTGGAAGGGGACAAATTCACTTTGTTTTCCTGACAAGAACAAGAAGCTGTCAACAGAAATCTAATTAACCCAATGGAGCAGATTCAGTCCTGCATCTCCTTGCACAGACGCAGGAGCTCCTAACTGGTGGTGCTCTCTGTGGGAGCCACTGGATAACGATTTCAGAGCTGTTTACCCTTCTGCTCTGGTGTTGTCTGCCTTGGTTTGGTGCCAAGCGGTGCCACAGGACCTTCCTGGGGGGTTTCCAGCAGGAGGAGGGGAACGGTCTGTTGTTACCTGCTTTATGTTTGAAGGAAGCGGGTAGAAACCATCTTCCCTGAGTACAGGTGGGAAAAAAGAGAAGAGGGTCATTTCTATATACAGAAACCCAGCAAATACCTGGCTTCAAAAAGATGCTGACTTGCAGCTTCTCCTGGGCCATATCCTTCTTGCTCGTTGAGCAGTTCCCCCAGGCAGTGCTCCCATGACAACTTACCCAGCTGTGGGTGATCCATTGGCCCTCAGGTCTGCCCTGCCTGATGCCTTCCTATTGCCACCCAGTCTGATCACATAAAAGGCCATTTAGCACTTTGTTTCAGTGGAAGATGCTTGGCCGGGCCTTCAACCAGCTCTCCGACTGTAAATCACAAACCTGCTGCGACAAATAAAACCTCTTTTCTTTTCAACAGTTACACAAATATTACTGCCATTCACATGTGCTGCACAGATTACCTTGAGCTGTGGGAGAGGAAGACCCAGGCCCTGTCCCACGCCTGTGCTCTGTGCCTGCGGGGACAATGTCGTACTGTGACTGACACTGAGATAAAACCTTTTATTATCCTAATTGGTGTGGCAGCTGGTACGATGTGGGGCACAAGATCATGCTGGGGCTCACAAACCACCCTACAAAGGCCTCTGGCGAGCAGGGCCTGAGATCGCTTCCACGAGGTGGGGCTCTGTCCCCAAATTTTGCAGCTTTTCCTGCTCTCCCTAAGGCATCTCCAGCTTCTCCCTCCCGGGTGCTGATGGAAACAGTCCTGGAGGTGGGAAGGGAGAAACATGGGATGACAGGTCTCTTCCAGCCAAAGGTCTCTTCCAAACAAAGAAGGTTGGAAGACCTTTAAAGGTCTCTTCCAACCAAAACGATTCCAATGAAATATTGTCGGGTCGGTGATTGGGGATGCTCAGTGTGGGGATGCTCATTGTCATCCTCCTGTAAGGCGCCAATTCCCTGCAAGTGCCTCTGCAGCGCAGCCCCGGGGGCAGCTCAAATCAGCACCCAAAGTCTGAAGTACTTTTTGCAAATAAAACCACCGAGCTGGTGCTTGAACTGGGCCTGTGGAGGTCAAACCCTGCCATGTACCCAGCACTTTTCCACCACACATACCGAGGAGGTTCAGTCAAGGCAAGATGCTTCACGCAAAGGGGTTTTCTTAGGAGGAATGATGTGCTTCAGGCGGCAGGCTCACAGACACGGGCATTTTCCCCATTTCCCTGCACTTGATACGAGTCATGTTAACATCCCAGTAAACGTGTTTTCTTTTCAGCTACACTGCTTGTAACAGTATTTGCCTGAATTAGAGTGAGTTTGCTCTGCAAACTGCATTTACCTTTCCCAGATACAGAGCAGCTGTTCCCTGTACGTTCTCGCAAGGTCCTTGTTTGCACAGACTTTTGTCAGCAAATACACCCCCCTGAACAAGCCACTCACTTCGACTTTCCAGCACTGATAGGAGAGTTGTGAACCCTGCAAGACACCTCCATCCTTGTCTTTTTGTTCCTTTAATAGGCACCCGCCTTTGAGACGGCGCCAACAGGGCTTTGCTCATGCCATCAATCATGACATTAGGGTTGACCATGTCTTGCAGAAGTGTGAAAGAAAGAAGCAGATATTATTAATTCTGCCTTCAGTGAAAGCTCTTCGATCACACCTTGCTGACACCCGCTATGCATCCCCACCAGCACAAACATGAAGGTCACCAGCTCCCAAGTCAGTACTCAACAGAAAATGTCTCTCCCCAAGCTCACCAAGTGGATGACAGCATTTACTATGACTCAGCTGCAATCACAGTCTCTGGAAAATGACAAAGCAGTGGTGCCTGCTGTGATGGTGGAGGCAGAGGGAGCCATGCAGGGGGCTGCCCTGATCCCCAGTGAGCAGAGTTGAGGGCAGAACAAGGTCTGGCTGGGAGCTCTGCAAGGACAGGGGTTTCCAGGCTCATACATCAATCTGCAGGAATCAGAATATTCTCAGAAATACACTCCTTTCAATGCTGCGTGGGCACTCATCCATCAGATGTGACTGTGACATGCTGCCAGCTTGTCTTGCAGGCAGTGAGGCAGCCTGGACTCCTGCGTTCTGCTGGGCCAGGGCTGCTCGTGACAGACTGAGGACATGGGGGCTTCCAGGGCTTGTGGACATCTGTTGCAGCATTGGAAGATGCTTTATGTGGAGGTGTTGATGTCACCATGGGAGGTATGGAAATGCTGACATGATGTGTACTGGGGTCCTCATTGCTCCCATGCTTCTTGCTGCACACACAGGATCCTGCACTCCTGGCTCCAAAACTGGCTTTCCAGTCTCATTCCTGTCTGCCAGGACTTCAGCCTGAGATTCAGCCTTTGAGGAATGTATTGATTACTTGGATCTGATGCCAAGAGAAAGGATGAGTAACCAAAGGGTGTTACTGGCTTCAGACAAGAGTTGTCTCCTTCATACAGCTACAGAAGAGAAAAGAATTTCATGGATATATGAGTGTGGAGAGGAAGATACAGAAAAGTGAACTGGGCAAAGACAACCACCAGGGGCTTTTCACCTCCATCTTTTACTATCTGACATATGTCCCTGAGATACACACCTGGAGAAGGCCTTCTCCCTTCAAATCCAGGTTCAAGAACTACAGTTCTGGACACCTGTGGGAAGAACCACTCAGAGTTTGCCAACAAGTAAAGTGTCCAACCACTGGTTTCCTCCATTTCTCAATCTGCCTCTCAATTATGCCATAGAATAGTTCGGTTTTGAGGTGGATAAGGAGGCAATACCAAGTGGGGCTTCATGCCACCTACTGTGGGCATCCCATTAACCTGAAGTTCAGAGCACGTGTACCTCTTTCCTACAAAGCTTGGGGAATAGGTGGCTCTGAGAGGGGTTAATCCAAGCAATAATCACCACCCAGAGAAAGAAGTTGAATCTTCTTCAGACTGCTTACTAAAGATGCCGTTACATCTTTGTCCCTACACTGATTGCAGGGAGTCTTGCAGCTCTGCAGAGTAGGTGGTCTGGCTCACCCACCACTCTCGTGCATTCACACACAAGAGTAAGTGGCAAACACAGCTGTAAAGGACCTGCCCAAAGTGTCAGAGAGTAGGCCCAGCGACTTCACTTTCATCTCTTAAGTCACCGCTCCATGCCTTAACCTGAAGACCTGTCATTCCTCACAAATAGCTGTGTCTGATGACTGAGCTATGTGAGTGAAACCGCCTGAGAGAGGAGGTGAGACACTGACTGACAGATGACTATCAAAGTCCTGTTGCACAGTTTCACTAAAGCGCTGCATTGGGGGCTGAGGGATAGAGGTGCCCAAGGTGTGTGTTCTGGGACTGACCGCCTGAGCTGCACAATGCATGGTTTAACTGAAGGCCCCATCACAGCGTGCTACTCATGCAGGACCCTGGTTTGATGGTACTGAGGAGGAACCCCTTCCTCATGCAGTGAGATCAAGAGACCAAGCAAAGCTACTGACTGTGGCCAGCTCTCATCTGGACCTGGCTTTCATCTTCCTAGTACTGAGGATGTCCACACTTACTGCTGTTTCTGCTCTCAGGGGCAGGTACACCTACAAACGTACACATCTGTGCTCTTCTGACCCCAGAGCTGCCGGACGTTCAGGCCAGCTCACAATGTTTCTTTGAAATGTATTTAAAAACTTAGTCTTCATCAAAGTCAAGTTGTTGCCTAAAATAAGAATGCAGCTTATTACAGCGTCCATGGTCTCAGGCTTGTTGCAACTAATTCAGCTGTCCCCAGGCTCTTCAGAGGCAAAAGCAGATGCCCTGGCAGATGAGTGCTTGGGGGAGATCTTCAAGGGCAGGTCCAAATTTCAGGGAGATGTGGGAGGTCCACCATCCTGTACAGTCAGAACCCAGTGAATCTTCCCAGAACACGTTCTTTACCTCGCTCTGAGTTTCCTGTCACAGGAGATCTCCACTGCCTTTTAGCTGGAGAGGGCTGGCTGTAGCTGCCTTTAAACTTCAGGGGGGATGAAGGCAAGACGTGGTTCTCTTCCCGGAAAGTGCCTGCAGCAACCCCACCCTGTGAGCTGGCTTGATGCTATCTGAAGTCATTTAAGCAGACATTGCATGAGTAAAGAATGTCATATATCAACCACACACTAAAGGACAGTGCAATAATGGTATTTGACTTCATCTCCAACGGCTTGAGCTGTTGCCCCTGGCCTATCCTGGTCAGGGGACACATCTTGATAGTAGTCAGGCGCAAAACTGTTACTTTAGTGATTCGTGCCCTCAGCTAACTCCACAGTCATCTCCAGGTCCAAAGGCATTAATCCAGACTGTTTTGAACTGGCCAAGGTTATCTCAGAGGCCTCCTCTGACCGTGATCCATTGCAAGTTGAGGATGTGGAGTTTATTACAGACCTGGATGCAGTCAGTTCTCAGGTAAGGGCTGTGGTCTGTGGTGCTGTGTTAAGAGTTGGGATGAGCCCAAGAGTATGAGTGCTGAGGGCAGAATGACAAAGGCTTTTTTTCTGCACTGATCATCCAATGCCAGGAAGAAACCATGGTGATTTTGCCCATATTAAATGGAGTGGCTGAGCTAGGTAGGTCGGATGGAGCTGGAGCTGGAATCCAGAGCCATTTCTCACTGGACACTCACGGTTCAAAGCAGCTGGGGTCAATAGAGAGGGATAATTTTTGCTATCTGATGAAAGATGAGTAACTTCAATCCAGTTCCCTTTGGGCAAGTGTCTACCACCACAGCTAACATCTGCAGGTGATCCAGCTGGCTCTCAGAGCAGGTCGATTACTTGTAGAGGCTTGCAGCCTGTAGCTCAAGCTTACCTGGGACTCCCTCAGGGCTGGAGCATTTTAGCAAAGACTTATTCTGGTTCACATATCTAAATCTGTCAACAAAGGATGTTTTAGAAGCAGCACAGTGAGATTTCATAAAGGTCATGTGGCATCTCGTGCTCTGCTGAAAGGTTATCTCAGCTGGAAAGCTTTGACTTGGTGCATTTCCAATGGATATACTGTGCAATAGATAAAACATTCCACTAGATGTAGGCTTATTTCCAACACATGGTGGTGCCTTTTCAAGGAAGTTTGAATATGGTACTAAGAGAGATCACTGTCCATCTTTATTACCACTGCCTTCTGACTATTCAGGCCTGTTAAGTTGACAGAGGACGGGAGAGACATTATACCCAAATGACCATACCAGGGAAACTGCGCCAATCATAATTTAAGGCTATATCAGCTGAATCAAGCAATCTATGAAAGAAGCACAAAACCTGCTCAGCACGTTATCGCTTCTTATCAGGCTGGGATTTGCTTTTGATGCAACAACTCAGTTCACCACAATAGTCAACAGTGAAGAAAGGTAGGGGAACATGAGGACAGTCACAATAGCCTAGAAAGGCGTTAAAATGAACCAATGAATCCAGAAAAGGAGAATGAAGAAATAGGGAAGTGCAATGTGGAATATGAACAGTTTCCATAGTCTTTAGGATAATTATATTTACTGAGTATAATCCTGGTTATCTAATGCACATGAGCAGGGCACATCTCTTATTATGTGTCTGAAGAGCAGCTGGCAAAATGACGCATAAATAACATTGATGATAATTTTATATTAGTAATCACAAGCATAAAAGCAATGGGAGATGATGTCTTCATGCCTTCACGACAGCAACCAGCAAAGTTTTAAGCTTGTTGTCCACAAGGATGTAGACAGCATTCAAAAGAATATAGGGAAACTGTACAACATTGCTGTTAACTTTCAGCATAACTGCAAAAAAAATGTGAAATATGTAGCACAAGCTTTCAGTCGAAAAAAAGAATAGGACCCACCTCTATAATGGTAAGGAAAAGAATCTTTTTCACTGATTTTTGCAAAAGAAAGATTTCTTCTTTTCTAATAAATTGAAGTTTGGTAGTTCTGGATTGTGAATGTTAACACAGAATAATGTAAGCCCAGTAAAGCACTTTGATGACTACAGAAATGCCAGCTACTTTTTATCACATTAGTGTAAAAACTAATGCTGATATTGAAATTCTGAAAAGAATGAAAAGATTATTTTCCTGGTTTTGTTCAAGTAATGTCATTTAAACACAATGGCTGTCAAAGGATGTTTCAGAAACATCACATGAACAATACATAAGCTCATCTGTTGATCTGTAGCAGTGAACAAGCGTGGTTACATTTTTATTATGTAGCTTTCTGAAACTGGGAAAAGCTTTCCTGGGTTTTCAGTAGGTGAAGAATTGTTGTTGCTGTTGCTATGCATAGACTGGTCCGATCTCACTGTTTATGACCCTCACCTAAAAACCTGTAGTTAGTACCAAAATGAGGCAAAGACACAACTGAGGGCTTTGAGTCTTTAGGACTAACTAGGGTTAAAAATCAAGAAACTTAACATTTAGCACCTCTCTCCTTCCAAAATCTGAAGTAACAAACTGCATCATTCTCAGATCTGCCCTCTCCTTCCAAAATCTGAAGTATCCACATAACAAACTGCATCATTCTCAGATCTGCGGCTTTAAAGAGAAAAACACCAATCTGAATGCAAGAAGAGGCATAAAAGCCCTTCTAAACACAGGACTATGTCTATTTGCTTTCCCGTGTAACAGAAGAAATAAAGTAGTGCTTGGGTGATCCTCTGAAGACAGTCCAGGAAGATGCTTAGTAAGAGAGGGAGCTAGATGATGGAACACCAGGCTATTTGTGTATGGTTTCTAGCAAGCAGATTCGTTGTTTGTGGCTGGGAAGAGCCTGCTTTTCTCTCTTTTATACAAGAGCTTAAAAACCGCAGGCACTGGATATCGCCATCTGGACGGCGAGTGAGACGGTGGCAGCCTGCAGTGATTGATCGGTGCTGAGAGGCAGTGAAAAAACAGACTGGTACTCCCATATTAATGGAATTGATTTCCCTCCATGGAGACCCATTAGACATCCTGGACTCAAACACAGCACCTTCCTGTACCATTTAAAAACCCAGCTCAGATGATACGCTAGGCATTTAGCAGTGTCTGTGCATGTCCCAGGCACGTGGCAATCTGACCACCCAAGGGAGCTGTACGGACAGCTCTCTCTTCTGACCCCATGTCCCCATCAGAGCAGAGGAGGGTCCATCTGGCGGCACAAGCAGAGCTGCTTCATCCAGGCCATGAGCTGTGAACGGGGCTGAGCAGCTCACATTGCAGGGGACAGCCACCGATGCGCAGCGTGACTTCCCTCCCTGCTTGCATGCCTGGGTTCCTTCAAGAGCAAGTCAGAGTGTGCTGGAAACCCACCTTTGGTCCTGACAGTCAGGACAACCCCAGTGTAAAACCAACCCCGTAACACAGGAGAGGGAGCTTTGACACATGGTAGGTGGCAGTCGAAGACTGAAGCACGAAGAAGAGGTCATACACTGTGTGGTTTTCACAGGAGACACCTTCAGCTTCAGGTCAAGCAATAATCCCCAGATTCACAGGGAAGGACCTTGGGTGACCCAGGTAGGCAAGCAAGCCCCATGGCAAGCACAGAAGCCTGCCAATTAAGAGTTAAACAGCAATAATAGCTAAAAATTCAATCTAGCACATTCCAAGCAAATCTGTCATTATCTTGAACTCTTCAAGCCTCACGATGGGCACCAGAAAGGACTGTCGTGGTATAACCCCAACTGGCAGCTAAGCACCACGCAGCCGCTCACTCACTCCCGCCCTCTGGGATGGGGGAGAGAATCAGAAGAGTAAAAGTGAGAAAATCCGTGGGTTGAGATAAAGACAGTTTAATAAGTAAAACAAAAGCTGCGCATGCAAGCAAAGCAAACCAAGGAATTAATTCACCACTTCCCACCGGCAGGCGGGTGTTAAGCAGGAAAGCAGGGCTCCATCACGCAGAAGGGTTACTCAGGAAGACAAAACGCCATAACTCCGAATTTTCCCCCTTCCTTCTTCTTCCCCCAGGTTTGTATGCTGAGCATGACATCTACAGCATGGGATATCCCTTTGGTCAGTTGGGGTCAGCTGTCCTGGCTGTGTCCTCTCCCAATTCCTTGTGCACCCCCAGCCCACTCGCTGGTGGGGCAGTGTGAGGAGCAGAAAAGGCCTTGACTCTATGTAAGCACTGCTCAGCAGTAACTACAACATCCCTGTGTTATCAACACTGTTTTCAGTGCAAATCTCAAATATAGTCCCATACTGGTTACTATGGAGAAAATTAACTCTATCCCAGCCAAAACCAGCACACAGGGGTAGCAAAAATCCACAGCAGTCTGCACAAGGCTGATGTGTCAGATACTGCGCCCTTCCACATATCCATGCCTTAATCACCACGAACAGTTCCACAGCTGTTGGCTTTTGCCTGGTGTAGGTACACATGACAACCAGGGGCAATGCAGAGGAAAGACTACACTGCACGGGAGGTGCTGGAGAGAACAACACTCCTCTTCTGGACTGAGCACTATTACAGTCTCATTTGCATGCCGTATAATGATGCACACTGAGTTAACTGGAGCTGAAAAGATAGAAAAGATTCCTTTTTCCTCATTATGCCTTTTCTTGTGATTGAAAACACTTCAAGTACCTCTTTACTCTTCTCATATTTTTTTATTTTAGTTTTTCTCATTTTCATTTGAGCCTTGGAAGTGTTGTGCTCAAGATTTTCAAATCTTTCCCAGCTAGTGAAGTACATATCAGTCCATGGATTTACACTTAAATTTGAAATTAGGCTCTTAT
Organism: Charadrius vociferus; assembly: GCF_000708025.1. Taxonomy (NCBI): domain Eukaryota; kingdom Metazoa; phylum Chordata; class Aves; order Charadriiformes; family Charadriidae; genus Charadrius; species Charadrius vociferus. The sequence goes on from NW_009647838.1 coordinate 273,051, forward strand.
TTTCACATACTGCAGAAATGGGACCTCCTGACATGGTCTGAGTGTCTTTCACAGAGCATCAAACATCTTCTCTGGGAAACGAAAGCACATGGCAGCCCAAGGAGCTGCATCCCTGGTGAGCTTTGCCTCTGAAATGCAATGGCTTTGCTCCCTGTTTGCTGTGCCAGATGCTTGATCCATTGGGGGATCATAAAAGATATGTCACTTGCCCAAGGCACATTAGGGCCTGAAAGGTACCATTCCTTTCATGCAATTAATTTTATTTCAGACAACCAATAAACATTGGTAAATATTGGCTCAAAGAAAACAGTAAACTAAACATTGTGAATTAAGCTTTAAATGTTCGACTACTGTAAGACTGCAGGAAGATCACAGTTTAAACTGTTTGGCAGCTAATGTGCCACGGACAATTTGGGATGTGCCATACGACTGTGTGGAATGGTCTCTTGAAATGTATTGATCCTTCCTTTTTGTTCCTCTCATGTGCATTGCTGTAGCAACTCCACAAGCAGCTCATCATGTACCATGCCAAGGACAAAATAAGCACAGCCTGCCCGATTCACTGCTCCTTTGCACTGCAGCATTGCTTTCGCTGAGTAACGCTGGCATCACTCTGGGGTAATGTAGAGAGTGAATCAAACCCGGGGGGATAATACAGACACACTTCATCTGACGACTGCAGTGTTATATGAGCTCTGCTCTTTTGTGCATGTCGAGTTTCCCGGTTGAACAGAATACAGCCAACAGCTTTGTGGTTTGCTCCGTCCCTCCTGTGCACCTGCCTCCCGGCTGCAAGCAGGTGCTCCACCGCTGCAGGAATCTGGGTCCTATCCCGCAGCCTTGGAAGTTAGTTCCCAAACGTTTCCTGGGTTGCAGCAATACAGAATGAAGCAATATGCACTCGCAGCCCAGAAGGACAACTGTATCCTGGGCTGCATCAAAAGAAGCATGGCCAGCAGGTCAAGGGAGGGGATTCTGCCCTGCTACTCCACTCTCATGAGACCCCACCTGGAGTACTGCATCCAGCTCTGGACCCCTCAACATAAGGACATGGACCTGTTGGAGTGAGTCCAGAGGAGGGCTGGAGCACCTCTCCTATGAAGACAGGCTGAGAGAGTTGGGGTTGTTCAGCCTGGAAAACAGAAGGCTCTGGTGAGACCTCATAGCAGCTTTCCAGTATCTGAAGGGCACCCACAAGAAAGCTGTGGAAGGACTTTTTACAGGGGCATGTAGTGCTAGGATGAGGGGGAATGGCTTCAAACTGGAAAAGGGTAGATTTAGATTAGCTATTAGGAAGAAACTTTTCACTATAGGGTGGTGAGGCACTGGAACAGGTTGCCCAGGGAAGCTGCGGATGCCCCATCCCTGAAGTGTTCAAGGCCAGGCTGGATGGGGCTTTGAGCAACCTGGTCTAGTGGAAGGTGTCCCTGCCCAGATGATCTTCAATGTCCCTTCCAACCCGAACCATTCTAAGCCTTTACATTTTAAGGCAATTGTATTCATGGGACTGGAGGTTAAAGACCTTTACTGTACCCCATCCTCTTCCACTGACTTTCTCTGTGCTGGGATACAGCACGGCATCTCTGGTCTCTCACCGTGTCCAGTCCATCAGCCCATTTGGCCCAGCCAAACTGCCCTACCTCTCACCAGTCTAGGCTATAAGGGCTCTAAACATAAAGCTATTTTCTTGCAATTCAGCAACTGAAACAATTTAGCAGTAAATTCAGCAGATATCTGCAATGTCAGACTTCTGGAGACTGGTGCAGAGCTCAGGGGAGCTCTTATTGAATCCAGCACACTGCAGGCCACCCTCTCTAGTCATGGAGCAAATACAGTTGCCTCAAAGAAGCACCCAGCCCTTCTCAGTTTGTTTTCATATGAGCCCCAAAACTTGCAAAGCCATTCAAGTCAAAAGCACAGCGGTGTTTCAGACTGGAATGGGACACTTGGAGTATATTGATCTGCCCGAGAAGGCAGGATAAAATGGAGACTTGTTGAAGTCAGTCAATGTGGCAGCATGAGCACCAGCTGCTCTGGCCAGAAGTGGCAGCCCATTTCAGGTTGCATTTGATGTGCTCACCTGAGAAATCATGGACAAGCAAAGCCCTTTAACTGTACGCTCAGGGACATCACATCATTAGGGAATACAAAGCTTGTGAGCCAATCTATGATACAGTGTACTTTGGTTTGATATGTTGATTAAATAATACCCAATCACATATATCTCCACTCATACTGATCTGGATGGGTGCCCATATGAGCCAGAGCATCACCCTTACCACTCTCCACTCCCACCAGTAACAATGCTCCTGTCCTTGGCAATATCAGGGCTCCAAAGACACTCAAGGGCTGGAGGTTGCTCAAGTCAACTTGGCCCCACCAACCCACTTTTTAAGCTGCTCTGGCCTTTCTTTAGGAGAAGTCACAACCGCCTTTCACAGACTTTCCCAGCCAGGGCAACACCTTAGAAAACAGGTTTCCTCTGATGCAGGCTGCATCAGAACACACAGTCATTAGTGTACATAAAAAGAGGCATATATAAATCCCATAGAACAAGTATAAAGGAAAGACTCCTATACATCCCACTCCTTTAGATTAATTTTATTCTTTGCAGAAGGGATAGTAGGTGGATGAGCTTGCCCAGAACGATCAGCAAGTAAACAGCCCTTGAGTCACTCCAGTGGACCTCACCCTGGTCAGCAGCTTTGCTGTCAGCCTACCTGCGGCAGCTGCGTGCCACTTGAGTGCCTGTGCTGATTAAGACCTGGAGAGTAAATAGTTGTCCACAGCTGCTGGAAATGGAGTCCTCAGTTAATGATGCTTGAAGCTACCCTCTCCTAAAGTGGCCAAAACATGAGTTTTGGAGGTGGGTTTTTTTCTGTACTTAGTGTTTGCCAATTTACAGGTTTATACTGTTCTGGCAGCTTCAGCTGTTTGCAAGGGGATTGAGGCCATTGCCTGTGATCTGTGGGGTGCGCTGTAGGTCCTTCCCCTTCCCACGCTTCCGACTGCCTCCTCTGAGTACAGCACAGCTGGAGTTATGATCCCACACACTTTGGCGAAGGGCAGGCAAAGGGGTCATGCCAGGAACTGGGCTCTGCCACAATAAGCACAGTGGTGCCTGAAGCTTAAACATTGCCCTTCCTTTGGAGAGGGAAGTCATGCACCACCATCTCACCCCTGTGGTTGAGTTTATGCCTCTGCAGAAGAAAAAGTGACATTTCAGGAGGACAAGCAGGGCGCCTGGGTAGGAGCCTGACATTGTAGCCCAGGGGTGAAGTCATTTTCCTGAGGGAAGTGGAGGGCTTCTGATATGGCTTATGTGGATCTGTAATCTTCTGAACATGATCTGCAGGACCAGGGAACAAGGAAGAGGGACTGGGCCTGCAAGTAGTAACTTTAATATAACCTTTGTGTACCCTATCTATGGTTAAAAAATTGAGAGGATACAGCATGTTCCCCCAAGAAGAGGTCACTTGTTCTGAGTAGCCCTTGCAAAGCTGGAGACAGCCCTGACAGAGGTCTTGACAAACACTGAGAAGACTCCTGCTCCACTTTCAGACACTCGTGCACTTGCAGAAAACCATAGGACTGAGGTTGCAACTAAGGCAGAGAGGCTCTGGGCTGTACCACGCAGGTCCGGCTGGGTGGGATGCATCATTTGTCTGGTCTTCAAAACCTGTGAGTGTGCCTAAGGAGAAAGGCAGAATTAGGGTTTCTCCAACACATAGCACAAAAGCAATGATGATGGTAATTGTAATAACACCCTAGTTTGCACTTAGTGAGTGATTGACCAGAAGCTCAGCATCAGTCAGCAATGTGCAATCGCAGCCTAGAAGGCCAACCGTATCCTGGGTTGCATCAAAAGAAGTGTGGCCAGCAGGTCAAGGGAGGTGATTCTGCCCCTTTACTCCACTCTCGGGAGATCCCACCTGGAGTACTCCATCCAGCTCTGGAGTCCCCAACATAAGAAGGACGTGGACCTGTTGGAGTGTGTCCAGAGGAGAGCCACAAGGATGATCCAAGGGCTGGAGCACCTCTCCTATGAGAAGAGGCTGAAAGAGTTGGGGTTGTTCAGCCTGGAGAAGAGAAGGCTCC
>NW_009647838.1:277625-289893 GCF_000708025.1 Charadrius vociferus
GATAACTCTGCAAACAGAGAAGGCATGGAGGGGTCAGAGCCCAGGGGAAGGATCAATATGTTGGCTTAGCCGAGGAGATGAACGAATTGTATCTGAGGGCCACATAGACGTCAAGAGAAAAAGCAAGGTGTTTTCTGCCTTTAAGAGAAACCATGGATGATTTTTTTTGCCTCTAAGAGACAAAGGTCCGGATTCCTGGGAAAATCAAGAAATAATAATAAAAGTAATAATATTAATAGCAGTACTACTACTACAACTAGTAATAATTAATAATAATAATAATAATAGTAATCCAGACTGTGCACCTACAGAAGAGGCAAGTGGGGCAAGGACTTGGGCTGCCTGTTGCCTCTGGAGTTGAAAAGCAGCGTGCGTACGGGGACCTGCGCACTGGGGATGTCCCCTACAGCCCACAAAGGCTTGCACAGCCAAAAATGCTGAATTTCTGCAGTACCCCAATTCCTCATTCCTTCAACCTTTACCCTCTCATCAGAGGCATCATTGGTGAGAAAACAGGCTCCCCCCTCAGCTGTTTCTGGCTTTTCTTTCTCCTCCTTCCAGCCCCTCCTTTGCCCTGTTCCCTGGTGTCTGTAGCCCCCTCCCCTTTATCCCCCTTGCTGCCTTCCCTTCTCCCTGCAGCTCCTGGCTCCCTGCCCTAGGTGGGGCCCAGGCTTTCCTCCAGCAGCCACTAAACCCATCCATGATTAAATGGTCAATGCCAATATCATTTGAGGTAGGAGAGGCAGCAGGCACCAGGGGAGGTACCCATACTGAAATCACCATTTTAATGCCAAGACGTTCTGAGTTTTGCATTTTGTATTTAAGAACTTGATGAAATATCAAGGCAACAAGTGGCTGACACGTTGCCCATCTGGTTGGGCACGGACTCTCCACTATGAAGCCATCACCACTGTCCTTGCTTTCAGATTTCCAGTTGCTTCTTCATTTTCTGCCCCCCCCCGGCTCCGGCCCTGCCCCCCCATGCGACAGCAAGTGAGATTTTTCCATCAGGTATTTCTCCTGCCTGTTTGTTGGGTCCTCCCTCCCCTGCCCTGTTTGATTAATTGGTGAGGCACCGACACACGCAGCAGCAGACACCCCATCTACTGACGCAAGCACTTTGTTTTTCCATCCTCAGCACTGTAGTATGATACTGATTAAACAGGTATGGGTATAAAACCAGGTTAAGGTTTCTTTCAGATAACAAGATGCTGTTTTCCCTTCCAACATTAAACCCTGTGGGAGGGGGGCCCACTAACACAGCTCTGGGAGGTTCACAGTGATGTGGTGGGATGATGGACCATCTTGCTCTGAAGGTGCTGGAGAAGCATTCAGAAAGGCTGTGTCCATCAGGTCTCCAGTGCTGGCTTGGAGATGTGCCACCCTGGGCATGTGGTGCTGCTTCTCCAGGCTCTGGTTCCTCAAAAGGGGAAAGTTTTTCCCCAAATGCACGTCTTGCCTAGTTGAACTGGAAGCTCACTGTTTTGGGTACTGCCTGCCCTGGGCTCCCAACTGGCTGGAGAGCCTCAGCACCACGCAGGAGCATCCTGCGCGCAGGACTGCGGGTGTGGGTCAGTGCACGTGCTGGTGCCTATGTTTCAGCGAGCATCTGGTCAGGAGCACCTCTCCTCCTGCACCCTCTTCCCTCACCCCATCTCCAGCAAATGCAAGAGGAGTGAGAGGGCAGAGGGGACCTCAGCCCTGGGGCAACACCTCTGCACCACGGCTCACAGCATGGCAGGGTTGGGCACCCTGACTAGAGGATGAAACCCCACCGTGGGGATTGTCACAGGCTGCGTAGTGACTGCTTGGCTAATCCTTAGCTCCCAGTTTAGAGGGTGCTTTGGGACTCCCCGAGTAAGAAAAGCGTACTGCAGCCGCATGGCTAGGATGTGCGCATTGTCCTCATGCAGAGGGAGAGCAAAAGACTTCATTCAGGCAGGAGGTGCCTTCAAACATCTCATGTTGCCACCTTGGGGGAGAATGATGAAATACAGGGATATTTTAGATTAGGCGCTTGTTTCATCTGTTAAAAATTGTCGGTTGGAAAAGGATCACACACAGGGGATTAAAACCATTCCTACTGCTTTTAAAGTCATCTGGAGGCATGTAAACCTCTACTTTAGGAGGGACTCAAGGTTGCTTGTGCAGAAACCAAGCACATGGCGGGCAAAGAGCTGTAAGAAAAAACAGCCCTCAGTAAACACAACAAGCGAGATGCGGGGCTGTTTGCTTCCACGACCACAGTGGCCGTGCCGCTCCAGAGAGCATCCAGGTGATTCCAGCCCTGGGAAAATGGGGACGTTATAAGCTTCTGTGTAAAAGTAGCGTCTATCTTTGCTTCCCTTTTAACAAGATTAGTCTTGCTTTTCTCTCCCTCTTTCTTTTGCTGTCTGCCGGCCACCTCCGTGCTCTCCCACTAATGTGATTAGCGGTGCATGGGGACCATACTGGCAGCAACTGTCACAAAGATCTCTGCTTACTTGAGTGCACCTCTTTCCTCAATGAAACATCTTGTGTTTATGGTCACAGGGGGTATTGTTAACTCCTGGATTCGAATAGAAAGGGATATTTACGACCCTCCCATAAAAGTTGATTCAAGGAGACATTTAGGAAAGAAAGGGACAGAAGACAGATGTGTTTCCTACCACAGATGCTGAGGAGGTTCAATTGTTCTGCATATGTAATGACTTTTTATGGTTCCTTACAAACGCTTTCCACACTGCTAGAAAGGTGCCAAAGTCAAATACGCATAGTCGCCTACTGAAGACAATTTAGTGACCATACAGGACACTACAACTTTATATCTTGTTAAATATGTTGGAGATGGACATCGCTGCCTGTACAACGTGACGGGGAATCTCTGCCTACACCGAGGCATGCCTGCCTTGCTGCCTTCCCCACTGCAGCTCTGCTTTCACTTAACATTTCCTGAGGCTTTCAGGGTATGTTTACTGTCATGCCCATATGGTTAACACTTAAAGCACCCATGGATTTTTTTTTTCCAAGCGAGGCACATTAGCAGTGTTACGTCACCAGCTAAATTGCCTGTGGTTTGTGTCTTCCCAAAAGAGAAGAAAAAGAAGTTTAAGTCTTCCTAACTGTGCAAGCAAATAAGTACTTGTAGGTGACAGGACCGGAAAGGTTGCTGGATTACAGGTCTGAAGGGAACAGATGACCAGTGACTAAAGCATAATTACAGGCGAGAGAAGAGAAGGAAGATGGCAAATTGCTATGTTATCCTAACAACAGCCAGAGGATGCTCAGCTACATAATGCTTCTGCCTGGGGCTGGCTGGTTTTACCCTCTGATGTGAGGTCCTGCGGTGTGACAAGAGGTTTAAGGTGAGCGTACAGGAGGAAATACGTATCTCAGGTGGTGAAATGAGCTTGTGACTACTTACAGCTGTGGAAGATTCGGCCGATGCCACTAACTGTGGTCCCTCTGTGCTCCTGTGACAGGAGCAAAGCCATTTCCCGAGAGTTCTTATGCCAAAATGTTGTGCAAAAAGCAGCTGCGCACTGAGATGCCTGCAGAGAAATGCAGCTCATCACAATATTACAAATATTACAAATACCACAAATATTTCCAGCTGGCCTGGAGTTTTGCAGTGTAACAGAGCTAAGGAGGGTTTCATCGGGACTGGCTCACGCTTTTACCAAGTTATCTATGAACTTAAACCTCAGGCAGGGCAGGCTTAAGTTGGGAATGGATGGATAATTTTCAAATGTCCAGGCTGAGTCAAGCTTATTATACGAAAGAGCTGAACTGCCATTGCATGGGCAGTGCCATCAGGGTGGCTGTAGCTGCCGGGCTGTCTTCCTGCAGCGTGCGATTCTGCGTGGAAACATCATAAAAAGGGTTGTGACCAGGGTCCCTGCGTGGACAAGTGATTCCTAATGATTTTGTAACAATGGATGCACCTTCCGGGTGCCACCGTTGCTTCTGCATTCTCATGTCATGAGTGGCCGTTCATTACCCTATCATCTCCTGTCCACAAAGAAAATAAAATGTTCCTAGATGGGGAAATTTTTTTTCTGTGGTAAACAATAATGAAACTACAAGCTGCTGCTTGCCTCCCACACTCATACAACAAATGGTACTTTCTTTGCCTGCGAATGAGGAAGGTAAAATTCTCATGGGATAGACAGCATGTCTGCAAACACCAAGCCTCACTTACTAGAAAAATCTGGGCTAAAATGACTGGGGAACGGCCAAGTTTAATAAAGGCTGGAGTCAAAACAATGTTACGACTCACAGAAATTCCTGCTCAGGGCAAGGCGAGCTCAGCCACAGCAATCTCCTCTCTCAGGAGAGCTCAGGTGTGCTCCATCCAGATTTCAGCTGGCCGGGGATTTACCTAACCCTCCCAGCTACTGAGGGCAAGGGCAGGGGTGTGCAGCCTGCCTGCCATGTCAAGCTGAAGTGACACATCAGTAAAGCCTGGAAGAAGGGGAGCAAGTGAGTGTCAGAGCCCCTCCTGCCAGCAACACAGAGCTGCCGCTAACGTAGGTTTTGTTAATGTTCAACCGCCTTGGGAGAAAATAAGCTCTGATGTGTGTTTCTGGTTTCTGAGGTTCCTGCATTATTCCCAGAACCTTCTCCTCCAAAATGCTGTATTTTCATTATCAATCGCTTTCACCACCGGCTTTGCAGGCCAGATCCTGCCCTTTGGTCCTGTACCAACCTCACTGACTTTATAGGGATAAATCCTTTTCTTTGAGAATGTATTTCTATATTTCCTTTCTTTTGATGTAAGCAGGAGCGTTACATTATAAAGTACCTGCTGATAAGGAAAAACCCCTGGCTGCCAGCCCAGGACACCTGACATTGGTGACAGCAGTGACAGCAGCTTTTCATGCATCCGCAGATTGTGACTTTTGCAATGTCCCCAAGGAGAGGACCACACAGGGTGGTGCTGGGCAGAGAAGATCAAGCTGGTACTGAGCACATTAGCTCAAACACTGGAAGCCGTAAGACCATGGTGTTCCTCTGTGTTTGTCCACGGTCCCAGCCCTGTGCTGACGGAGCCCTTCCCACCACTCACCCAAAGTCACTGGTGCACAGCCCAGGCAACAGGGATGTGCCTCAATGATGCCGGCTGTAAGAGCAAGCTAGCAGTTGTTACCTAGCCCAGATTATCCTTGGTTTAATTCATGTAGGTTTCCAAATCCCAGCTCTCTGCTGTCCCAGTCATTGGCTTCACCACATCTGAGCCCACGATGCTGCCTGGAGCGTCGGGGGGGCACAGCCCTGCCATAAAGGGGGACTGCTGCGAGCAGTGAGGAAATGAAGCCAGGAACGCTGCGAGTTCTTGGCCATAAAAAACATGCTGCAGGCTGTGTCTTGCTGGGCAATGTTAGTTCCCAAAGTTGTTTTCCCTAGTTGTTGTCATAAAACTTCAGTGAAACCATCTACAGGCTTCAGAAGTTGTGTGGGGGGAGGGGGTACACGTTGAGAGTCCATTGTTGGAGCCTATAGAGCCTCTTTTGCGTAAACTGGCTTGTACTGGTATGGCTTTGCTGGGCTCAGTGGGACAGTCAGCAAGCAGGAATCAATTAATCATCGTTTTCTTCCTTGAAAGCAGATGACTCAAGTAAGAATTCTGAATAAAGGTGTTTGTGCTGGGCTCCAAAACCTTGCTCTTTTGTCCCTACAATTAGGGACGGGGCGTTATTTAGCAGGAGTGTTTGAAGCGCGAGGCAGAGCTGAAGGCTGCTGGCCAGCCAATGTATCAAAATACAGAAAAGGAATAAACAAACTCAAGTGACAGACAGTTTTACAAGTGCAATTGCAAAGTCACAACACATCTCCGTGCACACACATTCAGCAGCACAGCACCTTCAGATTATGGCAAATATGTAAATGTGCCCCTAAATGAATTCATCATCCAAAGAAATGGGAAGCAAGTACACCTAAAATGACCCGCCCTGCACATCATTAGCTAATTGATGCGGTCTCTCCTTCTGCCTGCAGACCATCCCTAAGCCAATCACAGCTCCCCACACTAACATCCCTGTCCCGATGCCATCCCTCCCTGCCACTCCTCGGCAGCATCTCATTGGGCGTTTGGCACTTTAGGTTGGAGCTGCAGAGAGTGTTGCTCTGTTCTGATGAGCACCTAAGCTGCACAGAGGTGCGCGTTTTGGGATGGTGCAAGCAATGGCAGAAAGCAGGACAAAGGGGCAGGACAGCCAAAGGGAGAGATGCAAGAGAGAAAGGATGCGGTCCAGATGCACTAATTACAGTTAAAAGCTATAAAGAGAGTTGGTTTTCTTAGGGAGGAGAAGAGTCTTCTCCTAAGAGCCTGAGTTAAATAACTCAGCCCTAGAGCCCCCCTCAAATCTGTTACAGGAGGGAAAAGCCATGTCCCACTGAGGGTGTATTTAAGAGCGAGTTGGTGCAACACCCATCACCAGAGGGGCAGCAGCTGCTCCCTGCGGGGCAGAGCAACAGCTTGCAGGTGGGCAGGGAAGATGGAACAGAGAGGAGAGAGCCCGATGAGTAAGTCTGGTTGATAACTTATCATCCAAGACAGTTGTAGTCACGGACTTATTAATAGATATGAGGTAGAATTGTGAAAAACAGTTGTGTTTGTCAGCTTGAAGCAGAGTTGAGGAAGGGCTTCAGTTTTTCTTTTTGCTGGAGAGATGGAAACTTTTCAAATAAAACAGAAAGCTGTTTTGCTTGGAGTCCTTTGCAGAAAGCACAGCGTATGTTAGTCCAGCTTCCAGCACTTGGAGGGTCTGGCGGAACAGGTCTTCAGAGAGCCTTCTGTTTAAACACATTCACAATTAGGCCTTTAAATTAAAGGTTGACCCTGGCTGTGTGTCCCAGCCAGCACTGTGAGCCAGCTACGGGCTTTGGACACGACTCTAAAGTGATTAAAACAACTTGAGTGAACTAACTTGTCACTCCCAGGTTCATACCCGATTAACCGTGACCAGAGTAACACCTTCAGATGAGAGGGTAAGGGAGAACCATGTGTCGTTAAGGCACTTGGGCTGTATTTATAACAGCCCAGTGAAAGATTGGAAACCCTGCTGTGCTACGTGCTGGATGAGCACGTAGCACAGCCTCTTGCTCTAGATTTTAGTATGCAGATTTATGAACAGACACAAAATGTGGGTGAATTTTTCACCCACAAATGGCCAAAGAGAGCTGAGAGGATCTGGGAAGAGGAAAGCATGACTAAATGAACAAAGCTAAGCGTGGCGGAGATCAACGATAATCAGGTAATAGTGGCAGGGAATCATTCTTTCATCAGAAGGGAATTCTTTTTTTTTAAATTATAACCTGTACAAAAGCATTTTTGCTCCTTTGATGACTGCATTGTCCTTGTTTTCCTTCCACACCCTTCACTGTGATAACTCATTACATCCACTCATTTCACTTTGACTTAATTATGGATATGCAAAATAACCAGGATGCTAGTGCTGAATTCCTGGCTGGGACTGCAGGTACAAACAAATCATTAAGTAGAAAAAGTCCAGAGACTTGTGACATCTGATAGAAAGAAAACCTTTCTGTGGGAACAACAAAAGGAAAATTTTGGCCTCTTATTTTCAAAAGAAAAGCAGAAACCAGAGGCTAATCCAAACATGTAGGTTGACCTCAAACAAATTGTTTTGCTTTGGGGTGTTTTGTAGTGAAGAGAGCGTTGGGTTTGTTTCCATTCTGAGTCAACCCAAGCTTTGCAGCTGGAATTTCTCCGCAAAACTGGAGTTCAAGTCCTTCCCCCTCCCAGCACAGCTTGGTATGGTTCAGTCTGTCTCCACCTGCCCTGAGTTAGGGTGATGCTGGCAGCGACCAGCCCACTCGCTGCAGAGCTGATGTGGTGGTCCCAGCCCTGCATCTTCAGCCAGTTTCATGCCACACTCCCGCAAGTATCTCCACTCTCGTCCTATGAAAGCACTGCTCAGATGGGCTGCACCCATTTCAGGTGCTTTGAAGTGGTTTCTGCTCCCGGCACAAGGTGACAATCCTGGCTTTTGGCCATGAGGAAACGTCATGGGATAAGGGGAAGACCTAGGCTTGAGGGCTCTGTGGTTGGGACACAACTACTTTGCCCTGGGGGTCCATCGCTGAGCTGTGTGGGTACAGCCTAAGGCACCCAAACGGTGTGTGTCTGGGCTTTGCTCGAAGCACAGATAGGGCTAAAGATGGCTTTGGTCTCCTTCTAACCTGGGGGCAAATGGTCTCACCTCTGGGCCTCCAGCAGGAGAATCCTTTCCTTCCCAGAAGTGCTGGGAGACCTGGGTGATGCTTGGGAAGGCTAACATAAAACCTGTGGTGGCTACCTTATCTCCTACTTTATAAACCAAGTGCTGTATGGAAATTACCGGAGGAACAAAACCCGCTAAGTAACCTCATTAGCCCTTTCTTTGGAGAGTTTACTGTAAAACGGCAGGCTTTGGGTCTTAATTTGCTGGGAAGTGCAGTAATGTAATTAGCTAGACCGATAACGAGCTGAGCTGTGTGAATTCTTCAGCAAAGAGGAGGAATGTGCTAGACGAAGAAGAAAAAGGGAGAAGGAAAAAAAAACCATGCTTCCCCAGTGAAGAAATCAAAAGTTTTCAAAATGTTAGTGATATAAAATTATGGAAGAGCTTTGTTTTGGTCAGCGGCAATGCTATTATCAAATGTTGCCTTATTTTAAAAGGACACAAGTTCTAGAATCCTTTAATTTTTTTTTTTTAACATACAATTCATGCATCTTTTGAAACAAAGTATTTCAATATCTTTTTTGGTTTTCGAAGGAGCATCTCTCCTGTCCTGATTTTTGCCTCGGTTGGCTAAAGCAGCTCAAAAACAGCTTGGGGAGACTCCTTCTCCCACCAAATATGAGAGCACTATCTGCCCGCCGTGTGGCTGGGGCCAAGCTCTGCCTGCAAAGCCCCACGGGCTCTTCCCAAACCCAGACCTTGTCAATGACCCAAACAGCCTTTTTGCTCAGGGCTGCCGTCCCCGCTCCCAAAAGCTTTGCTGAGGACCACGTGAAGCTCTGGCGGTGTGAACCTCATAAGGCTCAGCCATGGGAGAGGGGCTGCCCATGCCTTGCAGGCCCACCTGTACTGGTGGCCAACACAGGCTTTTGGGGGCTTGTGGAGATCTTTCACGGCATGAAGTAAAGAAAGCATTTCTCTTGTCACTAGATGGCTCTATCTGCTTTCACTAAACGTACATGGGTTTTTTTACAGCCCCAAATGAGCAGCAGCCCTACAGCTCTGCGCTTGTGGGGTCACCAGCCACAGCTGGGAAGGTAAATCGCCTATTTAGGTGGCAAAATTTACCTGGGTTTTGATGATGGTTTTCATTATGTGCTTGCTAACATCCCTAAATAAAATTAACACTGTTGTGAGCAACTTCATGGTTTGAGATTTGTACGAAATTGTCCCCTGGGGACAAGTTCTGGGTTTTCCTCATCTTAGACTCCTCCAGCAGCCACTGCACTCCAGCCTCTGTGCAGGTTTGAAGCAAAAAGGGAGGAATTTGGGTGGCTGTCTGTCGTTTAACTTGGGTGCAGGCTGGTGGAGAGCCAGGAACTTCCTTTTCTCTGTCCTTCATTAGGTGGGAGGCAAAGGAGCTGGCTCCCAGCACACCCCCGAGATGACTCAAATTGGTGGAACGAAGTTTTCCAGGCTCCTTGTGCACCACCAGCCACCTGTGGGGTCACTTGGCCCCTGCCCAAGGGACGCTACACCTATGCCAGCAGCTGCCATCCCATCCCACACTCGCCCCGTGGTACCTGCTTGTGGGCTGCATCTTCTTGGGGGCTGCAGCTTCAAGGCCCCAATTTACATTCTGAAGATGCTCTTCTTCAGGCACGGGGAGTTCACTGCTACAGCCTGTGCACAGTAGCCCGGGAGAAGGTCTGGGAGCAGTGGGGGACAGGGGGTTTGCAGGCAAGCCATCCTTTGGCCCATGATGGGACACCCTCCTGGGATTTTGGCTTGCGTGAGGTAGAGCAGGTAGGTGCCCTGCCCGCTGCAGCAGAGCCCATCGGCGTTTAAAGGAGGGGATGCTGGTACGCGAACAGGCACAGGGGGAGCGCAGGGGAGGTGGCTGGGAAGGCAAACCCTGGCTGCGCAGCAGGCAGAGGGCATGCACTGGAGCCCTGTGGATGTCTGCAGCCTCAAACTCTTACATTGGAAGCCACATTTTCAGGTTTTGGATGTCTCCGAGTAACTAAAAAGCTACTTCAGGTCTGACTCTGGAGATTAAAGCATATCAGATTGTTGCTTTCCCCAGGAGAAAAACTCTATGTTAAAAAAAATACAATATATTCAGGGCTCCACTCTCTGTATTGGCTTAAGGCTGAGTATTTTATCAGCTGCCAGATCTCTCAAGTGTATTCAAGAGACGTTTGCAGCAAAATTCCTGCCTGGAAAAAGCTACTATCTGAGGATACAATCCAAAACCATGAAAGACTGGGAGCATCTCTTTACTGATTACAAAAGGATTTGAATCAGGCCCTGGGGAACTAGTCCAGCATTTCTTCCTCCATCGGCAGCCTCTGCGCTTCGACGAGACAACCCTTGTAATGACAAGTACTTGCAGGGGTATTTGCAAGATTACAGCTTTGGCTGCACAAATGATACAAGAGACTAGTGACCATGGTGGGAAAGGAAGCAAATTTGCTTATTTAGATAATTAACAGGCATTTGAGACAAGTGTTGCTGTCTAACGCATTACTGACAGGCTAATAATTCTGTCTGCTGAAGCAGCAATTATTATAATAATGTTATGGTCCACTAAAATAACCATCCCTCCTAGCCACTGCTGCCAGGAGAGGATGGGTGAAATTGCATTTCTCCTTCTTCCAGATGAACAGACTACGTGCCGGAGAAGCGCCCCGCAGGGCTCGGCCGGGAGAGGAAGGACTCGTACAGCTACTGTGTGGCAGCTTCTGTTGCAACCTGCCTCTGGAGGATGCCTTGTTTTTATGGCCCCAGATAGCTGCAGGCATGATTTTGCACCTGCAGTTTTGGTCAGATAGATAACTCCTGTCCTTATTGACCCATGTAACGCGATGCCTTGAGAGGCCAGTGCTGCGAGCGCAAACAGTTGTGACTGATTAGGAAAGGCACGGTTTGCAGGGCAGACACAATGCTGGGTGTCATGTCCCTTCTGCAAGTTGGCTGTGCCGTGAGCCAGGGAGGACCTATAACCCCACCAACGTCCTTTGGGCAGGCAGCTCCTTCCTAGAGTTGAGGTGGGGGACCGAGGAGTAACTTTGCTCACTTCAGGGGACCACAACAGTGAAATGGAGAAAAGGGGGCACTTTGTTTTAACCTGGTCTTGTCTGATCCTGTCTAACACCTGGGTGAGCTGAATGCTTGAGAAGGTAAATCCTTCAGGACGAATGCAGCAAGGCAGGGGCAAGAATGAGGGAGGAGGTGTTTTCTAGGAGAGGGGCCCTCCATCACCCCACAGCCCATGGAGGGGCTGTGCCCAACCCGTCCTTTCCCCCATCCCATCCAAAGAGATCTCGCGAGGAGACAGCTCACACGGGTGCTCACACAGTCAGGTTTCCCATCTTGTCATGCAAGCCATGGGAGACAGGTAGGGATACAAGACCCAGGCAGCGGTATTAACTGGCTGGCCTCAAACCGTGTAAGGAACACCTGGGACCTGGCTCTAATTTGGTTTGTATCACATGCGGGAAATTGCATTCATAACAGGCAGGTCAGGGTAGCTGATGGGAGGGTTGGTGGGGAGCAGAGGGCTCTGGGAACTGCTCTACACAGCTCTGCTGTGTAACTTCGCCGTCGCTTACGGCCCATGCCTCCGGCAGGCAGGAGAGAAAATCAGGTAACGCAGATTTCCTCTATTTTTTCTCTTGGGGGACCGGTCTATTGGGAGATTCATTAAAATCCGCTATGCCAGAGAGAGAAAAACATCACCTGACAAGAAAATGCTCTTATGGAAAACAAGCCTTTGATAGCTTTACATGCTTCTTGAACACAGGGAAAGCCAGTCAATAAAGTTCCTTGTGGCCTAAAAGCAGAAACATCTGTCGGAGGCAGCTTGCTAGGCTGAATATAGCAGCAGGAAAGCCCAACTGATTAACTCCATCCTCTTCCTAACATGTTGTTGTGGTTCCCAGAAATCCCTGGAAAGGGCTCCTGAGGACACTGGCACCATTACAAGCCAGCTACAATTCTGTAAACAGAGAGATGAAGGAAACGTTATCCTAACTGCAGTTTACCTCTGGCATTCCGTTTGCATAATTCCCACATCCTTCATCTACTGTTCTTTAGGCATG
>NW_009647838.1:289925-294129 GCF_000708025.1 Charadrius vociferus
GCCGTTGCTGTTGTTGGGAGGAAAAGAGGACTGGGGGTTTGGGGTCCATATAATCTTGCAAGTAGGCTGGAGCTGGGGAAAACGGCAGGGGAGATTAGAGCAGTAATACAGTAGGCAGTGTGGCTGGACTGATCCTTGATGCAAGCCACCACCATGGCGCTTCTCCCACCCCCAGCTCTTCTCATCCACATTCGTCCTACCAAGGAAAGCAGTCAGCCTTCTGGGGCTTTCTCTTGATTGCTTTTCACATTTTGGTCTTCTTTCGTTTCTGCTTATACTAATCCCATGGGATGCAAATGCTTAAGAGGAACAGCCTTTTCTATCCCCTCCTCTGCATCGACTTTTGTCAAGACACAACCAGACAAGGTGGTAGATAATCTCATCTAGGTTCCCTTTTCTACACAAGGTTGCACCAGATGATCTTCTGAGGCCCTTTCCAACCTGGGCCATTCTGTGCGCTACAGCTCAAGTCTGGTATCAAGTAACACCTTTGTGTCTGGCACGCAGAGCAGCATGAGGGAGATTGCCTTCTTGGTGAGAATAAGGGGTGACTACTTGGCAAACAAATGCAACGTCATTTTAAGGATTGTGTTAGGGAAACATGCATTTCCCACCATGTAGGATGCTTTTCTTTTTCCCCTCAGCGGTACATTTCTGCAGTACACAAATGCTCAATTCAGTTAGAACAATTGAAAATTTACTATTCAAAAAAGTATTAAGCAATTCGGATGCCTTATAATGCATGTCAACCAAATAATAAATTTTT
This sequence comes from Charadrius vociferus, assembly GCF_000708025.1. Taxonomy (NCBI): domain Eukaryota; kingdom Metazoa; phylum Chordata; class Aves; order Charadriiformes; family Charadriidae; genus Charadrius; species Charadrius vociferus. The sequence goes on from NW_009647838.1 coordinate 290,692, forward strand.
TATTTGTAAATTTGAATATAGCTTCAGTTCAGAGTTCAGGTTAACATAATATTTAATAAGTTTCTTCAATCTTCCCAAAGCCATTCACCCAAACAATTGTTACTTTCACTGCTGCAATTTGGACAGACAAAAGTAGTTAATTCCACAATTTTTAAGACATCTCAGGGACTAGAATTTAAGTGGAGATGTAGATAATTTCCTAATGCCAGGCTCCTGAAGCGTGAGCTTTACTGACCACTTACCATGTAGTATTCCTCCTAATTATCCATATGCTGCCTTCCGTCGGGTCTGAAAGCTTCGAGAATGATTATATTTCCTGTAAGCTACCTTTGAACTAATGCATTGGTGTACAACTCAGGAGGAGCATCCATCCCTTTGTCAGCCTTGAAGGACACAGTGGTTCCAAGAAGGCATTCACAGACTGAATGGCTTCCAGGGGTGCCAACATCTGGATAATATTTTGACATCCTTTCAACTGAAAACTATGGAAATAATCATCCTGTGGGGATATGCCTCAACAGTCCTACGTATTCAATATTGCCAAAATGGAGTATCATCTGCAACCCTGAAACCTGGTAGCTGATGAGGAAAAAGGATTGAGAACATCTTTCACAGCTTTTATAGACAAATAACGAATTATGTGCAATGCCTTTTCTTACACTATGCTGTATATGGGTGAACCAAATATCTGGAAGGACATATTTGTTATGATTTCCCATGAACTTCTAGACAAAATGATGTCTTGAGTTCATGTTAGCATCACCCACTGCAAGTATTGACGCGCTGTCAAAGTCAAAACATTTGACTGAGGTACATCATTTCTATCTTTTCAGATATTGCTACTGGAGCTTCCTTACAGTCTTGGAAATAATCAAACAGACAACAGTGTATTTCCTTTTCAACTGTGTAAAAATGAACAACTACCAAAAGGCCTTGTTTTTTTTCATGCTTTAAGGTATCTACTGCCGAGAGGGGGAAAAGCCTTTTTCAGCTATGTTTTCTTTGTCTGTGACAGAGGATCTAATATATTGCTGGCATACACAGATGAACTGTCTTACCTGTAGGCGGAAAACCACACTATTGCTTTCACAATCACGCAATCCATTGGAGTGATTATGGATCATACTAGGTTTCCATCACATCTGCCACAGCAATATTTTCACTCTTCAGCTACTAAAAAGCTCAAAGTTTCACCTTTATAAGAAATGCTAGAATTACTTCTTTGCTTTATTCCCCTTCCATCCTACCTGATGTGACAGTTCACCATGCATAACTGAGGAACTTCTCCACAAACTCACAAACTGCAGGAATTTTCCTGACAGCTATTGCCAACTTCATTGAGCTACTCAACACCATTTCTCCACTTACTCTGGAAAGCCAAAAGCCTTTTTTTTTTTTTAAAGACATGTGCCTGGACTTGTTGACACTGTGATTACAATTGTGGTCTCAAAACTTGTAGGGATCAGCTAAAAACACATAAAGAGAAGTTAGCATCGTTCTTAAGTCACAGTCACTCTGCATCCCACCTCCATTGCACCAGGCCCAGGGATCTCAGATATGGTGCCTCAAACAGCCAATATTTAGCTTGCAGTAAGTCTATAGTAAAAAGTAATCTTTCAGTTTGCAAACTTTCTCATGCGGGAGAATCATTCCTGCAATTCCACAGCTACTCCGTAAGCATATTTAAAACACATTTATCTGCATTTTAGTACACATTGAAATAATTTCTGTGTAATGTTCATAAACATCAGATCTTTGGATTCAATGGTGCTGCGTAAAGAGAAATGACTATTCTTGGAGACAAAGTAAATACAACTTTGCCTACAGCAGAACCATGGGGTGGGAAAATGAAACAGCCTTTGGTAGACAAAGATACGTGGCCCATTCACCCGGCAGTACTTTGGAGGGAAATGCACTATGTGAAGTCTTTCCTGGATTGATATTTAATTCTGGGTAGATCCTGCCAGCTTAAAGGAGTTGTTTTAATCAGAGTCTGAGGGATTTACTACCCTGAGGGTTTTTTTATGTGTGTGTGAGGGAGTTGTGTGTTGTAGTTTTTTTTCCTGAAGGAATGAACTACCTCAGTTTTCCGGGTTTTTTTGCTCCTTTTCAGTTTACAGATTATTAAAATTTGTCAGTAGAAGTGTACACCTTGCGTTGGCAATGAACACCTTCAGACTTATTTTTCTGGACTGCATGTGTTTACCTGTCAGAATGTTTACCTTCCACTTCCCACAGTGGAAAACAGTAAGATCAAATCTGAAACGGAATCCACTGCTCTTTCCAGCTCTACTAGAGGACTTCTCAAAATCCTCCTTCTGTAGTCACCTCAGAAGACATCAACAGCACAATGAGAACCCCTCAGGCCTGGAGTCATTCTCTAGATATTTCCAAAATTGGATTAAAATTCCCAGAGAACTCTGCTGAAATCTCTAACTGGCATTGCATAGAGCAAACCCCAATGTGATGAATATTTGTTCTCTGTGTAGCCAGTCGTGACATTTTCTGAAGTTTTCTCCCTTGCATGTTATTTCCTCACCTGTGTTAGAGAGGCCTGAGGCAGTATGTTTTCACAAAGTCTCAAAAAGGAAGATTTATAACTTCTTTTTTAAAGTTCAGGTTTCCTTTTTATTGCAATTCTGAGACAAAAAAACCAACCAACCAAACAAAAAAACCCCGCAGCAACATTTTCTTCTAAGTGTTTTGGTTAGTATTTCTTAAAATCTGACTTTTTTTCAGACTGACTTCCCTTCTGAAAATGAGGTGATTTCTTGCCATTGCTTTGTGAAGGCCTGACTGATTGATTCAGCCCTTAATCCTGCTACAGATGAGCAAGATAAGAGACATCCCCCAGGGCCACCAGGACCTGCTTCTGGCATGAACTCCTTGCTCTGCCGCGTGCTGTGCACATCCTTTGGCACTCCTGCCATGTCACTTCATGTGTCCCTTCTCCCATCCAGCCCCCCATCCAGCCCCTATAGGCTTGATTCCTGCTCCTGATTCCCCCTATCTTTTCTCTCCCATTTCCCCAGCCCGCTCTAAGCACCACCATCTGCTTAGGTTTTTCCAGCTCTCAGGACACATACAGAGAAGAAGGGATGGGAGTTTTTCTCCCCGGGATGGTTCCCTTGTCATTGTGCTGTTCCAGCTTTCTCCCTCTGTCATTCATGTTCACTCTGTGTGGAGAATTGAAGCAGATGGGGAATATCTCCTAAAATAAAGCTTGGTTGACAACTCAAATAGTGCAAAGCAGAGCAGATGATGTGATCATGTGATGATCAACGACCTGGATGAGGGGATCGAGGGCACCCTCAGTAAGTTTGCAGATGACACCAAGTTGGGAGGGAATGTTGATCTGCTGGAGGGTAGGATGGCCCTACAGAGGGATCTGGACAGGCTGGATTCACGGGCCAAGGCCAATGGTATGAGGTTCAACAA
>NW_009647838.1:294153-295565 GCF_000708025.1 Charadrius vociferus
TCACAACAACCCCATGCAGCGCTACAGGCTTGTGGAAGAGTCGCTGGAAAGCTGCCTGGCAGAAAAGGACCTGGGGGTGTTGGTTGACAGCCGGCTGAATATGAGCCAGCAGTGTTCCCAGGCGGCCAAGAAGGCCAACGACATCCTGGCCTGTATCAGGAATAGTGTGGTAAGCAGGACTAGGGCAGTGATTGTCCCGCTGTACTTGACACTGGTGAGGCCACACCTCCAGTACGGTGTTCATTTTTGGGCCTCTCACTACAAGGAAGACATGGCGGTGCTGGAGCATGTCCAGAGGAGGGCAACAAAGCTGATGAGGGGTGTAGAGCACAAGTCCTATGAGGAGCGGCTGAGGGAACTGGGGTTGTTTAATCTGGAGAAAAGGAGGCTGAGGGGAGACCTTATCGCTCTCTACAACTACCTGAGAGGAGGTTGTGGAGAGGAGGGGGTCAACCTCTTCTCACACGTTATGGGTCATAGGACAAGAGGAAACAGTGTCAAGCTGTGCCAGGAGGGGTTTCGACTGGATATTAGGAAAAATTTCTTTACTGAAAGTGTTGTGAAGCATTGGAACAGGCTGCCCAGGGAAGTGGTTGAGTCACCATCCCTTGGAGCCATTTAACAGACATGTAGATGCAGTCCTGAGGGACATGGTTTAGCGGTTTTTGGCAGTATTAGGTTGATGGTTGGACTCCATGATCTTAAAGGCTTTTTCTAACCTAGAGTCCTACGATAGCTCAGCATGGCAAGTCAGGCACCAGGGAGGTGCCGTGCAGGGTATCAGAGCGCTCAGCAAAGTGCACTCCCATGTGCTGTTCCCCCAGCTGTAACCCCAGGCAGCTCGGGGACACAGCACCACCACAGGCCAGGGCGACAGCTCTCCTCTGCCGTGGGATCCTGGAGAGCAGAGACACCCCCCACTCTGGGCTGCAAATGTCTGAATTTCGGGGCAGGTGGCAGGGAGCGCGCAGTAGAAGCTGATGTCTGGGTCTCACCAGCACCATGCAGAGCCAACCTCTCCGCTGGCAAGGCAGGGGCTCACACCAGAACAGCCTGGAAAGGCCTTGCCCCAGGACGAGACCTGCAAAACCCACGCAGTGCTTCTTGGGGGGGAGGGCGGGCAGCGGAGCCCGTACCTCCCTAACACCCCAGAAGGGCTGCTCTGTGGAGGGACCCCAAATCAGCCATTTTTGATCTCTTCATAACCGGATCTCCTCTGGTGCATGAGGCCGCTCCACACCCAGGCAGCAATAGGGGGGGGTTGTCCCTGGCGCATGCGGTAATGGAGACGGGACCTGGGCTGCTTTCGGGATCACGCCCTCAGGCGAGGAGGACGCGGCCCGGGACACCTCTCACAGCCCCTCAGTCGACGGCGGAGCAGCCAGGACCAACGACAGCCCCGCCGCGGCCTC
>NW_009647838.1:295977-306905 GCF_000708025.1 Charadrius vociferus
GACCGGGGAGCCCGCCTCACCTCGCGGGGTAGCGGGGACAGGGCGGGGGGCTGCGGGGGTTGTGTCTGAAATGCCGCCGCCGGGGCAGCCTGCCGAAGGCGGCCCCCTGGACACGGCCCAGCTCCCCCCCGAGGCGCGGGTTGTCATCTCTGAACAAGCCTCCCCTCCCCTCTCTATCCCTCTCTTTCAGAGGCCGTACGTTTGCGATTATGAAGGCTGCGGTAAAGGTTTCACCAGGGACTTCCACCGCGCTCGACACCTTCTTACGCACACCGGGGAAAAGCCCTTCGCGTAAGGCCAATTTTTTTGCTTCTTGAAATGGATTACGCTTGTCTGTACGGAAACGAAGGGGGAGTTAGAACTGGTGCATAGGTGGCACAGAGCACATCTGCCTGGCTTTGGGATGGTGATACTGCCATAACAGTACTCACAACACTCATCACAGCGCACGCAGGGTGAGATGTCGGGAACCTCCCTCACCTAAAACCTGCCTGGCAGTGATCCATAATAGATGCTTAAAGGAACGGGCAGATCTCTCCTTAGAGTACAGAATTAAAAGAAGGAAGGGCAGTTGTCTCTTGTTGCTAAGCCATTAATAGCTGTATGTCATTGATTAGAAGCTACGAATTCCCATGTGTTTTATTAAAAATCTCTTCTGATAAGCTTTCCTGTGGCTTTTGATTGTAACAGCTTCTGGCCTTTCTTGTCTTTTATATTTAGGTTGTGGGTTTTGGTTATTCCTCACGTATTCCTCTTACCCAGTGATTTCTGTGTCTGCCTAGGAAACAAATCACTGAGAGTTATAATAAAAAATGCAGTTCATTTGCAGGTGCACAGCTGATGGATGCAATCAGAAATTTGGAACAAAATCAAACTTAAAAAAACATGTTGAGCGCAAGCATCAAAATCAGCAAAAGCAGTATGTGGTGAGTAATTACCTTTGATACTGTAAAGTAGAGGCTAAACAAGCTCCTTTTTGTCTATCTAGTGAAATACTTCAACTTGTTATTATGCGGTATTTGTATGAGTTCAAATACTGCAATTGGGATTTCAGCAAACACATGTGGACTGGGCTGTCATCATTTGGCTCCTAATGATAACTTAATTTCCTAAATAGTGCGACTTTGAAGGCTGTAACAAGTCTTTCAGGAAGCATCAACAACTTAAAGTTCATCAGTGTCACCACACCAATGAACCTCCCTTCAAGTAGGTGGATAATTTTAATAATGAACTTCTAACAATTCCATGTAAACACTGTAGATGAAAACAGGTGCCTTTTCTCAACCTTTTCTTTGATGTGGCGTTTAAAAAAACCCAGCTGGCATGAATTTGTTATTTCATGGCTGCAAGTACATTTCTTGTATTAGTCCTTTGCCCTGTAGTCTGTTTTGAGCAACAGTCTTGGTGCTCTGTAACTTTAGCATTCCAGCTGTTTTCTTAGGATTTATTACAGGGTCACAGGAATAATAAACAAAAAGTTTTTAGTTCAGAGAGTCTGAAATACAAGCATAAAAGCTTGCACGGTAATGAAAAATGCAGCTACCTCTGTTTTCCAGTAAAAAGCAGTGACTTGGCTAACATTGAAGTGAGTGGTAGCCTAAAAAAGGTGAGAGGCTTGGACACCAGCTGTTCATTGCAACCCCATTATTTACATGATACATCAGTATAGATCTGATGAAAGCAAAGTTTAGTTTTGTATTTCTTACAGGTGGAACACGCTTTACAGGAGTGTTCCACTTCAGTGAAGTGCACTGGTATGGCTGTGTGACAGGTACAAAAATACTGTCAGTGCTCTGCCACTGCTCTGACGGTTAGATCAGTACAAACCACTTAAACCCTCCACTTTCTATCTCTCTTTTATGTTTGAAGAGCCTACTGTGTAGGGATGAAATGAGGCTTGATTCTTTCGTTAAAGCTTAGCTTGCTGTATATATGGAAGTCATACCGTAGTTTTAACTCTCGAGGGGATCAGAGTCCTCTATTAGAAACATACTATGGAGTTTACTTTTACAAGGTGGGAGGAGGGACAGAACAGACCTCTAGGCAAGGGGAAACTTGGATTATTTTGTCCACTTTAATTGTTCCTGACTTCAAGAACAAAAAATACGCAGAAATTAAACCAGTGTATTTTATACCTAGATGTAGTAATGAAGGATGTGGAAAGTACTTTTCTACTCCAAGTCGACTAAAGCGGCATGAGAAGGTACATGAAGGTAATACAGTTTTTCTTCTTGCTTCAGTTATGTTTTAGTAAAGGAAAAAGGACTTTTTCCAGTACAGAGAGTATGCAGGGATGTATGACAGATGTGAAAGTATTCTGGGCCTAGTGATCCAGACAGGCAAAACCAGGACACCTGTTTTGAATAGTCAAATAGGATACAATTGCAAGGCATTGCAGTATTCAGTTACAGTGTACTTGTGGCAGAGCTCAGTATTCCTTCAGTCATTTCTTCTCCTAATGTGCTTCCTTGTCAGTAATCCATCTTCTGGAGATGGGCTAATGGTTAAGGCACTAGCCTAGACCTCCAGAGGTTAGGATCAATTGCCAGTTCTGCAACAAATTTTGTTGGCAAGGAAAGCCATGGCAAAACCTTGGCCTTGGCAAAACCATGTAGACTTGCATTTTTAAAGTTATTCATGTATGTATGCTAAAGATATTTAAGGTGAATCATCAGGAGGTTATCAGGTATGTTTGAACTAATTCTGCTACACTCCTATCCATTCTTCCAGCTTTTCAGTGCTAGAAGAAAAAACAAACCCAAGGGACTAAGAAGACTATCCAAAAAGCTGCAATTTGTACTGTGTTCCTTTCTTAAGACAGGGGCTTGTTCATCGTTGTTTGACCTTTCCAGTCCTGGGATTCAAATAGTGTTGACTTTCTGTGGTTCCTTTAAAAACCATCCTGTCTGCTTGGTAGAATGGTAGACACTCTTTAAACTGTGGAATATTACTGTATGGTCAAGATCTGGGTTTTTAATACATAATACAAATATTTATATAGAAATAATATCTAGTACTCCAGTTATTTTCATCTGTGTGAGCGAAAGTCTGGTGAGGAAGTAGCTTTACTGAAGCAAGGAGAGAGAGTTTCATAAAATCATTTCATTGGAAAGGACCTCTGGAGGTCATCTGGTCCAGCTGCCTGCACAACGCAGGGTCAATTAGACCAGATTGCTGAGGACTGCATCCAGTCAAGTTTTGAGTATTTCCAGGGGTAGGAATTCCACACTATGGAAAACTTGTGTCAGTGATACAAGGTTTCTTCCTTAAACCTGTTAGGATTTTCTCATGTTCTAAATTGTGTTTGTTGCCTCTTGTCCCGTCGTGGTGCAGTATGGGAGGAGAGAAGGAATACTGGCCCTTAATTTTCAAACGCTAAAAGTGGAGTTCCTCCTTGTAAAACTGTACTGTGTTAGCCAGAACCTTAGTGACTGTAAACATCTGTCCTGTCCAACAGGCTATGCATGCAAGAAAGAAAACTGCTCGTTTACTGGAAAAACTTGGACAGAGCTTCTGAAACATAATAAAGTCAGTCATACAGGTAAATTCCAAATGCTTTAGTAAATAGAACTTAACTTTTGATAACAAATAGGAAACAAACTGCTGATTTGAAGAGGAGTCCTTGCTGAGCTCATTTCATCAACTGGTCATTGTGTCTAGACAAACTTGTTTGCTAGCACTTTATCAGTTAAATGGTTGTCACTCTGGCTAGACTTTTAACTGATGAAAATGCTGCTCAGTATACTAACTTTGCTTCGTGAGCCAGTTAAGGAGAAATTGTATAATATAGGATTTTGGATCTGGATGGTTCATACTGCATTATTCTCTTCCAGTCTTTGAGTTCCTTGCATTTCATGTGGATTTTAGCATTGTTCTAGAGGACTACTACGGTTTGATTCTGAACCACTGTAAGAAGCTGTTAATTTATACTCCGCCTGTCTCTCTCCCACTCAGAGCCGATAGTTTGCAGTCAGTGTTACAAAACTTTTAAACGGAAAGACTACCTCAAGCAGCATCAAAAAACACATGCAGCAGAGAGGGAAGTCTGCCGATGCCCGAGAGAAGGATGTGGGAGAACTTACACAACTGTATTTAACCTCCAAAGCCATATCCTCTCTTTTCATGAGGAGAAAAAACCATTCTCTTGTGATTATCCAGGCTGTGGAAGAGTGTTTGCAATGAAAGTATGTATTTTTTTACACTGTGCTAATCTGAATCACACAATCTGAAATGATAAACCTAACTTTTTTTTTTCCCCTTGCTCTTTGTAACTGTAGCAGAGCCTAGCAAGGCACGCAGTTGTACATGATCCTGAAAAGAGAAAGCTGAACTTGAAAGTAAGTTATATTCTTGAAAAAGTGTTCTCAACCATAACCTGTCACTTCAGAGGACCGTAAATATTACATATTTCAGAATGTGACTTCAAGCAGGAAAACAAACCAGCTATCTACTTTATTTGGGAGATGCTTAATTTCTGAAGCTCCTTTAAATAACGCAGTGCTGGCCTATTCATTGATTTCTTCTCCCCGCTCCCCCACCTCAGTAGTCTTTGCTCTACAGATATGTGAAGTTGCTAATTCTGGATTTGTTTATGCCAGGCAAAGCGTTCTCGTCCTAAGAGGAGCTTAGCCTCTCGTCTGAGCGGCTACATTCCTCCTAAAACACAGCCAGGAAAGGATGTGGTTGTGACAGAAAGCAAGACAATGGATAAGCCCATGGAAAATGAAATACCAACTGTTGAAATTCTGACCCTGCAGTAAAGGTTAACTGAGACAACTTTCTTCGTGGAATGACCAGTGCAAAGTTCAACGTTAACTTTATTATAGTATTTTTTGTAAATAAGAAATTAATATTGTTTACACTTCTACATAAAGTCACTGATGCAACTCACTTGACTTCTGATCTTCATTTCCATCTTCCTTTACTGTACTGTTTTTCTGTTTTTCCATCTTCTGGTATGCTTTCAACTCCTTGTCAGACATGTGTCTCAAAATACAGGTACTCACTCCTTCTCTAGTAACTTTTGGCTTGGAAAGATAAGTGGCTTTCTCGGAGACAGTCTCCAAAATCTGATCAAAAAGCACCAACTGAAAAGAAGGAGAAAAATAGGGACTAAATGCACAAGCACAGGTGAAAAGTCTTTCAGGCTGTTCTGTAATGATGCTCTCTCCTGCTTGGGGTTTAGCTATTAGCTGAAACCAGCTGGTTGCTAGTCCTAATTTGAGGAGTTCAGTGTGTCCTTTCCTAACCGTTTGTTCTTTACTCATAAGCAGGTTTAGGAATGTCACCAGAGGCATTAAGCCGTTTCCTAACACTTAGGTTGATTTCCTGACTCATCCTGTTTTGCTGTCTGAAGGCCTCTGTGAAAGTGGTTACAACTGCCTCTGACTCCTCCCCACCCTCCACTTCCGCTAGATTCGGGCATATTATTATGGGGCTTTCCTTTTCAGGGACAGTATTGTTCTAAGGTTAGCAGGACATGGTAGCATTGAACTGAGTGATACCGTGCATTCATTTAACAAGCTGAACTCATCATTAAACTCCTTAAATTAAGCTAATAATTAAACTTTTAAATTTAAGGACAACCTAGGTCTGGACTGTGTCATGAAATGTTCTGCTCCCTCCCATACCCAGTTCTTCCTCTTGTTACCCTTTCCCTGTTAATTCAACTTCCTATGAACAGCTTTGTTCCTTTTGGATGAAGTGATATCAATTTAGTAGAGACAGTTGTCAAGGAAACACAATTCACTACACACAATAAAAGGGAAAAAAAGAAATCTTACATGGAATCTTTATAAAACAGCCATTTGTGCAAATGACAATGAAGACAAGTCTCAGGGCCCTACAATTATACAAGTAAGTTGCCACCAGCACCCTAACATCTTTATAGGTGTTTACTTTGCCAGTTTGGGAACATCATTCCAGTAGTTTTCCACTCGGCAGTGAAAAACTAACCTTAGCCACAGTTGCACAAATGCATCTTCAGAACAGTTAGGTTATTGAAATAATCCAGCTAAAATAAAGATTATTTTTTTAACTATACTGTTAAAACTTTTCAGTGAGTGAGCTGTCTTAAGGCACAGATGGGAAATTTTCACCAGCTCAGTTAGTAAGATGGTGCTGCAAAAGAGTAGCAACTGCTTAGACTCTGCCGTCAAAGCCAGTATTATAACTGCATTCTTAAGAAAGCACGGTATTTGAGTTGTCTCTATGGAACTACATTTCTAGAACTGCAGTGTTTGAACAGATGCAGCTTAAGGTGGGGCAACTGTTACTTTCATGGGACCTAGACCTTCGCTTATTTTAGCAGTACAGGATATATTAAAAAATGTGGCTGTAATGAATAGAAGTTCATACAAGTACACCTATTTCATGAAATTCATAGAATGGCTTGGGGTGGAAGGGACCTTGAAGATCACAGGGTCCCACCCCCCCTGCCATGGGCAGGGACACCTCCCACTAGACCAGGTTGCTCAAAGTCCCATCCAGCCTGGCCTTGAACACCTCCAGGGATGGGGCCTCCACAACCTCCCTGGGCAACCTGTTCCAGTGTCTCACCACCCTCAAAGTGAAAAATGTCTTCCTAATATCTAATTAAATCTACCCTCTTCCAGCTTGAAGCCATTCCCCCTCGTCCTATCACTCCATGCCCTTGTAAAAAGTCCTTCCCCAGCTCTCCTGTAGGCCCCCTTTAGGTACTGGAAGGCTGCAATAGGGTCTCCCTGGAGCCTTCTCTTCTCCAGGCTGAACAACCCCAACTCTCTCAGCCTGTCAAGCCTGCCCAACTTTCAGAAGTCCACTTACCATGTCTGTATTGCTATCTTTTGCTTGCCGGATGGTAACTTTAACGTGGTGTTTCTTTTCAATCCACTGTGCTATCTGTTTAGTCTTGGTTTCCAAGTCATTCTTGGCAATAGCTGAAGAAAAGGATAACTCCTTCTGAACCACCCCTGTTAAAACAGAACTAAAACTGTGTTGGCTTAACAGCTGACAGCTGTATTAGTAGCACTCTTTCAACAGCCTGTGGTGCTTTGTCTGCTTAATTCCCTTCCCCTGTACTGCTTTTTCATACACAGACCATCCCAATCTCGTCTCAGCGTGCACCACTCTCACCTTAGAAGGTGGCTACTTGGTATCTCACGCTCACTGCTGTAATCAGGAGACTGAGTGCGTGTTTGAGGCACGCAGGGAAGTCTCTTCAGGGTCAGGAGACTTTTTCTTTTAATTAGTTTTATTCACACCACCCACAATGCAAGTCTACAAAGATAAAGAGGTAAGCATTGGAATTAAATTGGAATTAAAGACTTAGTGTGCAAATTCCTACATTCTGCACATAGCATAGCTAAATGTAAAACCTTGGAAGTTAGCTAGCTCTTCAACTCACAGCCATTTTCTTGAATGGTGAAGTGCAATATTCAGCTGGAAGTATGATGCCTTGTAATATATTTGAACAATTTATGGTCTCTTCCTCCTCCTTAACGATTCTCTAAAGTAGTTACCATTTGAGTAATCTTTAGTTTCTTGAACAGAAAAACTCACTACCATAATAGTGCTCTCCTCTAAAATCAGAACTCTACCCAAAGCACAGATACTTCGTTAGCCTGAGGATAAGGAAAGAGGATACAAGGTCAGATGCCTTTTCTAACACCTCTTTGCCAAACTCAGTTTGTTAAACTACTGGAGCTGGCTGACTTAAGAAAAAACACTGAAAAGCGTTCAATATTGAAAAAGTTGTTCTCTTACTCTGTACAAGAAATGGCTCCAGACTTTGTCTTCCCAGCAGCAAGCTAGGAGGAGAATGTTTCGTTACTACTGGTGACAAAATGATATTGGTGTATCTGGTGGTCAGTTTGTAAAAACTGCCTGTCACTTTATGCCTTAGCAAAAGAACAGAAAATCAGTGATTCTCATGGAGCCAGAGTCTAGTTATATTCACTTAAATAAAAATAGATTTGGAAAAAAAAAAAAAGCCAGCAGATGCCAAAATAGTAAATCCTGAGACGACAACAGAAGGCTTCAGTGGAAGACTAGAGTAATCCAAAACTTTATTTTCACCACTTCAGGTCCTTAATAGCGTGGACTACAGTGACATTGCTTTGGATTTACACAAATGCAAGTAAGAGGATTTCATCTGCTGAAACCACTTTTAATGCAGCATTTTTCAAAGTGCTCAGTGTTGTATCGTCAACATTGTACGAACCTGGTTTCGGACTTGCTTTTTTCTTCTCTGCGCGTTTAAGCTGTTCTTCGTGAATCTGCTGCCCAGTCATTAGTCTGTATACAGGAGGTTCTTCGTTCTCACGAACGAGAACTAGTTTCAGGCCATGTTGATCCATAAGTTTGAGTGCCTCTGCTCGGTGCATGTTTCCTAAGCTCTCTCCATCCTGGCTGATTACGTGCAAAATCCGATAGGGAATTCTTCGCCCAACGCTTCCAAACGCTGCTTTCCTTTTTGGTTCCGTGTGAGATTTTTCAGCTGTACAAAATGGTTGAGTAAATCCAAACACAGCTGACTTTCTAGGGTCAGGTACCACCATCCTGAATGGAGAAAAGACCTTCTTTTGTGGTGTTCGTGTCAGAAGAGTACCAAAGAATCTTTTTGCGTATCTATTCTCATTTCTGGTTGCTTGACATAAAAATTTCATCACGCAAAAGGTAGTCATCCTGAGGAAGCAGGGAAGAAATAAAAACGAGTTACCCCCATCTGTCAGATTCTTCTAGTTATATCAGAAAGACTTGACTCCAGCTTAGTAAACCCTAGTCCTTAAAACTATTATTTCCAAAAGATTCATGGTGTTACTACATGGGCTGAACAATCAACAGTATTTCGCAGTAACAGGTTTTTAACCCAGAGAGAAAATCTGACAGAGGAACAAAATTTATGAAGAATTGATGTTTCTTCAGTATTTTAAAATCTGAGCTTGAACTCTTTTAAAGAATCCGAAACTTCTAGTTCATTTCTCCTCATGAGAGTATCTACTCTTACATAGAAAGTGTACAGAGAGAGTAGCCAATGGTTAAGAGGGAGAATTTGTTGTCAAATAAAAAGGAATGTCACACTTACTATTTTCAGTGTATCTAAAGCCAGAACTTTCTTCCTGGTTCTGATACTCTTCTTTGGAAAGTGTTTCATTTAAGCCATGTTAATTCAGAACCACCCTCATCACATAGTGATTGAAATGGCAATTTGTGCAAAGTCCGTCAGCAGCCACCCCAATGTCTGCAGTCTGACTCTTCTATGTTTTGTAAGGTGTTGGAATTTCAAAGACTTGACCGTACAGAGTAAAACAGCCACACAAAATCACCTTGGCATTATAACATGACAAAGTGGCCATGACTGTACTTGAAAATATGGTTTATCCCAGGGTTGAAAACTCCTCCATAGCTAGCATGTAACTTGCTTCTCATAGCACTGACCCCAAATTTTGTATTTTTCTCAGTTTTCCAAATGTCATTTTGTGGAAGTAATCCAGCTAGTTACTTGGTCTTATATGGATTAAACACTAATATTATTTCAGTAACCTTAAAAAAAAAATCTTAGAAAAGTGTCTTCACTGTCTTTTAAGCTCAAGTCTCACAGATTCAGCCATGCTTCAAAGTGAAAACAGTGCCTTAATTTTAAACCTATTTTATCAGACCTTTATAGTATCAATTGACTGGGTCAGTTTTTCCACAAACATTAAATTTGGGGTGGCACATTCCTGTTTATGGTGAGCTGAGTTTTTCCAAGTACAGGAAAAGCCAAAGATGATACAGGAAACCAAAACCGTGTTGTATCAGAGGACTTGGCAAGAGTGCGGCTTCTTTTGCCTAGGAAGGAACGTGACTCCACTCTATAAATATATATATACCTACCTACCTATATGTATGTCATTGTGTAAACATGTATCCATGTGCATACATATACATACACATGGAGAAGGTGTAAACAATTGGGAAGGGTAAGCAACTATTTATAATTCTAAGCAGTGTTGGCCCAGGAACAAGTAAAATGACCAGCCTGTGAGTAAATTTAGCCTGAAAATGGGGACATTTTGGAGCCTGGGACAGACTTCAAATTTTAGCAGGAGGAACAAAAGCCGACACAAACCGCTTGAGGAGGTTTGGGATCGGTCCATAACCAGGGCAGTCTGGCGTGGCCGTGTGCCATAGCAGGACCCTGAACCCCCCCAGCCACGGGGCACAGAAGAGAGACGCCTGGATGTTCCTCAACAGGGTCTACAACCAGCTGGTAGAGCCGTGTCCCTGCCTGCCCAGGGCTCTGCCTCTGCCCAGCCCAGACCTGAGCGGTGGCCCCTGGCAAACACGGCTTCTTCTCGGCTGTGACGATGGCCGGACAGCTGAACACCCACTGCCCACTGCCGAGCGCCTCCGTGCAGCCAGGCAAAAGCCACAGAGGCCTCACTTTTAATATGGTTTCATACATCAGCGGCGGATCGTGCACCGTGGGCTTACAGACCGTCATCTGGGCATCACCGTTGTGTTATAAAATGTCACAATTTAATTTCTCTTGCATTCACATCAACCTGGCTTATAAAACTAACCAATAGTATCACAGCAGTTGCAACAACAGTTTATTTTAAAGAAATGTTTTACTCCGCTAAATACATAGTTTGGCCTTTATTCTCCTTCATTCTCTGTCCCTATTTAAATTCCCCAAATCCTGCCTTAACCCTCCGAGAAGAGAAATAAAAGGGCTCTTTCCGTGGGAGGATTCTTCTTCGCGTAACATAACCGTATTTTGCCTTCTGCATTTGCGCACCAGCGAGGACAGCCGACCCCCTTGGGCGCTTCGGTGAGCGGGCCTATCACCCTGGGCCTGTCACCCTGTCCCCAGCCCCGGGCGCTGTGCCGCTGCCGGCGGGCCCTGGGCGGGGGGGAGGCGGCGCTTGCGGCCCCGCAGCCCGACGGGCCTCCCGACCCCGACC
>NW_009647838.1:307057-316364 GCF_000708025.1 Charadrius vociferus
CCCCTCCGCCTCCTGCCCCCGCCCCGGCGGGGCCCGGCGGGCACCCTGCCCTGCCCCCAGTGCTCCGTGGGGCCGTGTGCGGCTCTGTGTGTGTGTCCACGGTGTGTCCATGTCCACTCTTTGTCCGTGTCCGCTGTGTGTGATGTGTACGTGGCGGCCCGTCTGTACGCCTCTCTGCCCGCACACGTTTCTGCGTGTAGCTGCGTGTTGTGGGTATACAATCACAGAATCGTAACATCAGCGAGTCCCACCACCAGCCTAACGCTGCCAAAGCCACCACTAGCCGTGTCCCTCAGCACCACATCTATCAGTCTTCTAGATACCTCCAGGGATGGCGACTCCACCACTTCCCGGGGCAGCCTTTTCCGATGCTTCACAACCCTTTCAGTGAAGAAATTTTTCCTAATATCCAACCTAAACCTCCCCTGGTGCAACTTGAGGCCGTTTCCTCTATCGCCTGTTACTTGGGAGAAGAGACCGACCCCCACCTTGCTACAACCTCCTTGCAGGTAGCTGTAGAGAGCGATAAAGTCTCCCCTCAGCCTCCTTTTCTCCAGGCTGAACCACCCCAGTTCCCTCAGCCGCTCTGCAAATATACATATAATAAATATATTTGTTATATTGTATATGTAATAAATATAGTCAATATAATAAAAATACGTATACATACGCATTTTTGCATATGGCAGTTTGTGTGTATAGAGAGTTTCAGTCTCTTTACAGACACATGCACTTGTCTGTGTATTCATGTGCTCCTCTGGCCATGTCCCCACACCTGTGCGGTGTGTCTGCCCGGTGCCGCGTGTGCAATTGCTCGGTCATGTTGTTTTCCCGGGTGTGTGACCACCCAGTCCTGTCTTTTTGTGAAATTCTCTCTCTGTGTCCAGGCTGCCCTGGGGGGACCCAGTTGGGTGTGGGCGTAAGGACCGCTGCTCCGAGATGGCTTTCGCTGTGGTGGCTGGTGGCTGTGAGTGGGATGTGTGTGGGTGCTGCGTGCTCTGCGTGTGTGAGGTGTGTCGAGGCTGCGTACCCAAGCCGCTGTAGTACCTGGCTGCGTACCATAATACATCACTCCGTCTCGCTCCACGTGTGAGACCGTGCCATGGCGTGGGTTGGTGTCACACGCTATGATGGCCGGGAGCCAGGGCTGCGTGTTGCGCCGTGGGTTGTGTCAGCTGTGCATGTGCGTGTGGAAGGTGTTGTGGGTGTTGCATGGTAGAGACATGTCTGCAGGGGTCACCAGCGTGTGCCTTTGTGGCATTGCGCGAGTCCCGAAAGCTTGTTGGATGTTGGGATTTGTTAACCTTCGTTGGTAGGCTGCTCTGCCTTGGGTTTCCAGGCTCCTTCTTCCAACCTGGAGGTTGAAAATGTTGCCTGTGAAAGAGAAGCTGAAATACATGTGCAAACCCCAGGTCCCCAGCTGTAAGTTACACCCTAAATGAGTAAAACACTAAACAGCGTGAGAGTTTGCTGTTCTCCTGTTGTTTTGGTGGGGCAGTGTGTGTGTGGAGCATTGTGTGCTGAGAAGGTCTTTTCAGGAGCCACAGTGTGTGTGTTTATTGAGGGATGCTGTTTGGCCAGCCGGGCTGGAGCTGAGAACAACACTGGGCCCGAAAGTGCGCTTGTGTTTAGAATTTGGTGTGAAATGAAGCCACAGAAAGCAGCTGGGGGTGGGGGAGGCCTTGTCCACTGTCTTTCCTGCTTAAAAAAATCAGGACTTTTTAGCTCCTTTGCTTTGGGCCACAACTAGGTGACCCCTCTTTCCTCTCCCCCCACTTTCTGCCCAGGAAAAAGAAATTTAATAAAAACCTGAGCTTATTTTTTTGGTTTGAAAGCTTTCTGTTCTTAACTGTGGTCTTAGAACGCTTTAATTCCACGTGCTGGTTGTTTTGGTGTAGTTGTTTTGGTACACACGTGCAAAAAAGTCTGTCATTGCTTTATGCTCTCCATCCTTGCAGAAGACATCGTTACGGTAATTGTGTGCGAAACCAGAAAACTTCACTGAATCAGTTCGCAATCTGAAATTCATTCGTATCACCTTATTCTCATTAAAACTCCTTGCCTGCAGTAATGAATATGGAAAAATGCCATTAACAGAATTAGCTAAGTGGACGGTGAGTTGTGTTAAGAGTCTGGCTGACAACTGTAGCTTCACCTGTTCTGTGCGAACGGCACCTATTTTTTCCATCCTGCCCTTTTGTTCATTGCTTGATTTTGCTCAGGCGTTATGGCTTTACAGTTGTAAGCTCTTTGGGAACAGGGATTGCCATCTGTTCTATCAGTAGAGTACCTAAGAAAACCGGATCTCAGACTGATGGTCTTGAAACATAAATTATTGAAATTCGACAGTAGCCAATTGCGGAGAGTGAAATATTCCACAATAAGAAAAGGCAAGACAGAAATGTTCTTTTACTGCTCTTTTCATGGTCTGGAAATCAAATGTGGAATCTGAATAACCATGAAGGGAAGTTTTGGCAGAGCTGAAGACTGGAGAGATATTTTTTTTCATCCTCAGCTCTGCAACATACATTAGAGGAGAGCTTGTCAGCGCCCCAGCTTGCGGTTAGCTGCTATTGCCTCTCTGAGAACCATCCCCATAAGACGGATCATTTTCAGCAGTGTTAGTAGGAGCAATAAAACTAATAATCCTCTTCACTGCGATAAAAACTACCTGCCTGAAAGTATGGTACTTTGGAGCATACAACTTGCATTCCTTCTTCCTTCCCTTTATTTAATTCTGTTAAGTTTAAACCTGATGTTTGTTTTACTTCATGCCTTTCTAATTAAATTTAGTGTGCCAAGAAACAGTGCAGCTCTCTCATGCTGTTTGTCCTCAATTAACTTGATCTTTCTGGGGGTTCATTGTGCTCTTTCTCCTTGTCCTTTGTCTCATGTCTGTTTACACTGTAATTGTCCAGGGGCTGTGGTTTTATATGTGCCTGTCACAGTGGGACTGCAGTCTTAATTATTTGAAAGACACTATCATAATAAATGCGGTTAATAATAACTTTCTCCCTTCTATTTTGCCTGGTGCACATCATCCCTTGCCCACCCCTGACAATATTCTCAGTCATTTGTTTGTTTTTTAATTCCTAAATCTGCATGTGTCTCTTTTTCCATTTGACATTTAGTTTCCTAAGCTGGTTAGCAAACTCATTCTTTTCACTTCATCATTTTTTGTGCCAAATCAAGGCCTGTTCTGCTAGGCCTCTTGCCAAACCATAGATAATTCGTGCCTCAGAGAATTTAAAAGGCAAGTATATGAGAAGGAGAAAGGATGGTGGAGGGTGAGATTTCTCACCCTCAAACATGAACAACGCGGTGATCTGCCAGTGTGGATGTTATTAACATCCTCTTGCGAGACTCAATATGCTACCGGGAAGCTTCCTCCCCATTCACAACCGATCTGGGGGGAACTAAGGGTTTGATTGACCTCTGAGGACGTTGGAAACTGGTTCCAGCCCTTCTGTATTTCGGGGTTGATCTCCCCCTGAAGCTATTTGTTATGGGCACACTTAGCTGCTTGTAATGCCCAGCAGAGAGTGAGAATGCCCTCAGCTGGATGACAAGGTGCTCTCCTGGAGACTCAAAGCTCTGGTTTACTTTCATTCATCATGCATTTTGTGGGAGGAGGAAGCAAGCTGCCGAAGTGCCTCATACCTGCAAGGAGCTCGTACCTGCTGGCTCTGGGTGGAGGACAGGTCTTCCTTCGCTCTGCAGTGAACACCTTGCTGCTTTCTAAACTGGAGACATAGTTCTCAATATCTGGCCCAAAATATTTCAAATGCCAAACAGGATCACCAGGAATTTACTGCTCATATTGTTGGGTTTATGCAATGCCCGGTGCTCTTGGTCACGGACCAGTAGCAGCAGGTGGGACAGCTGTTTTTACCAGTTTTATTACTGAAACTGCAATTAGTATCCTGTGCACAGGTGTACTTGCAAAAGTACAGAGCATCTGGAGGGCCGCTTACCCCATGCACCTCTGTTTTCCTGTTTTTCTGTGTAATTCCCTCCTTCGCAGCTCATTTTGATGGGGAAGCTTTGGGGAAGACTCTGCGAGAGGACACTGAGGTGCTGGAGAGGGTCCAGAGAAGGGTGACAAAATTGGTGAAGGATCTTGAGAATAAGTCTTATGAGGAGTGGCTAAGGGACTTGGGGTTGTTTAGCCTGGAGAAAAGGAGGCTGAGGGGAGACCTTATCGCTCTCTATAACTACCTGAAAGGAGGTTGTAGAGGTGGGCACTGGTCTCTTCTCCAAGGTGGCAACTGATAGGACAAGAGGAAACGGCGTCAAGTTGCGGCAGAGGAGGTTTAGGTTAGACATTAGGAAAAACTTCTACACTGAAGGGGTTATCAAAGACTGGAACAGGCTGCCCAGGGAAGGTGGTTGAATCCACATACATCCTTGGATGTATTTAAAAGCCATCTGGATATGGTGCTCAGGGACATGGTTTAGAAGTGGGCCTGGTAGAGTTAAGGTAATGGTTGGACTTGATGATCTTAAAGGTCTTTCCCAGCCATAATGATTCTATGACCCCATGATTCCTCCCCAGCCCTGCTCTTTAGCACCAGCTGGCACGGCTCACCTCCACCTTCCTGCTGTGTTATAACCACGGCCCCGTGGTTCTGCAGCCCCGGGATTCAGAAAGGGGCCATAGCCTCCCCTGTGCATTCCGTAGTATTCCTTTTCCCCTTAATGTTTATAAAAGACTTTTGCACATAACTCAGATGAAAAACTGCCTTGTGCTGAGCTGAGCATTGCCATATGGCAGAGAACGCGTCAGAGTAAACACGTGTTTAAAGGGGACAGAAATTCTGGGTAGGTAGTAGGTCCAGTTTGCTGGATTCTTTTCCATCCTCAGCTTTTGAAAGCTGCTTCCCACAACACATTCCTCTATTTTATTCTACCAACGGACAGCAAAAAATCAAAGCAACCCAAAAAATTCTGCTGAGTGGTAAAGGGTTGCTGCTAACTGGTGCCCTGCACAGAAAAGATGAATACAGTTGAAACAGCTAAAGTTTTGTTTGGTTTCTGAGATCTGCTCCTGTTACAGGAATTAAAACAAATCTTTTGAAGACGCATGCTCTGCCATTAAATTGCTTGGGCTGATTTACCAAATCCAGGCAAAGAGCTGATTTTGCTCCCTGAAAAGCAAGGCTGACTGAATTTATTAAAATGTTACTCATAAAGCAAGCCTGTGGGTCCCTGGGGGGAGACACAATTAAAGTTAAAACTTCCCAGTGTAGAAAGTTTTTTTTATCCGTTTAGTTTTACATCTTGACTGTAGGGAGAGGAGTTTCCACTGTACATCTAAGACATTGTTCTGCAGCCTTTGCAAGTTGCTGGGTTCAGCTGCGAAGATTTTAAAAGCTGCTTTTGTTGGCAGCCTAGGACACATCCGTGACCTTATTAAAGTGGAAGTGAAAGCTCCCTCTTTTTTTTTTTTTTTTTGCAACAGTAAATCTACTAATTTTACAGTCAGTTGAACAGCAATAGATTAATTTGTTTAAAGTCTGCATTCACAAAGAAAACGTGAACTTCGCTGCCTTGAATACCCGAAACTACAGTGCGATATTTAAAGGGTAGAAACTATTACAACTTGCCCGAGAATGGTCCAAGCAGTTCCCTGTCACCTGCTTCTCAGCACAGGTGCTGACCTCCCCGTCTATTCTATCCCTCCTGACAGACTAGCAGCCAGGCTGGGGCTTTGTGTGCAACAGAGAGCGCTTTTCCAATGCCTGGGCCAGTTTTCTTCAGCAGCCACAGGAAGCAGAATAAAGAAAAGGTTAAGGGCCACCGCAAGGGTCAGAATGGGTTAAATTTAGTTAACATCAGAGGTTATAGCTTTTAACAAGAGCATGAAGGAAACTTATTCGAAGATGCAATTTGTTTCTTCTTTGTCAACCATTATTTTTTTTTGCTCTATTGATAGTGACAGCTTAACAAAGTTTTTATATGCCGGGGTTTTCATCCTTTAGAGGATAAAGAACTGTGATGCAAAAAAGAGATGCAGGTGGAAGACTTTATAAAGCCTCCATGATTTTCAAATTGAGGGTTGAAAGTAGGCTCCCTGCGTGGCTAAGTCAAAAATAATTTGTAAATGTTAAAAAAAGTACACATTACAGACAGAGGAGCTGCTTTTTTTTCTTTTGTTTTGTTTTCCTCAATGTAACTTGCCAAGAGTAGTGTTTTATCGGAGGCTTTACAATCTGACTGGTTTTGTATGTATTTTTTTCCAAGGTAATCTTATTTTCTTTTTTATCTCCCTCTAAAGATGATCAAAGTCAAATGCTCTTAACAACAATCTTCATAATCTCCCTTCAAGACTTTTTAGTGTATAATGCATGATTCTAGTCTTTTGGTGGGTTTTGTTTTCTCACGATTTAGCGAAGGAGCACAAACTACAAAATGCACTCGGTGGGTAGCTCCACTGGGAATTTCTCATTCAGCTTCCTGGAATACAAATATAAGGAAAGTTTAAAACTTTCTGGAAATTATCGAAGAAAAATAATTTAGAAAGTAAGTTCAGTAGGGTGTTTCACATGTTTATACACAACAGCTCATCTTCTGCAAATCAATCTTTCCTTCAAAATTGATTCATAAAATCACCGCTTTTTGTTTTGCTTTGTTTTATCCTGGTACAAAGTAAAGAACTCAGATCTGAAAACAGAATTTAATTTCACCTCATAATAATCCCTAAGTACAAACCATGTATTTTGGAAGTGGATTTTTTTTTTTTTAACATGTTTCCCTAAACAAAAGAAAAAAAAAATCTTATCCCATCGTTCTGCAAGTTCTCTCAGCAGTTTTAATCTCTTGGACACTTCAGCCCAATTAGGCAAAGAAGGGCCTCAAAGATACTGTACGTTTATACTAACTGTTAATATTTATATATTTCTACCAGGTTTTGTGAAAATCAATGATTAAACAGAGACGAGAACTTCAAATTACTGTCTTGTTCTGGCAGAAGAGTTCATCCAGTTGACCGGCGTGTGTGTGTGTTTGTGTGTGTGTGTGGACTGCCCGGTTAACACACAGGTATCATCAGATCAACTGCAGTACGTGGTGCCTTTTGCCTCCCCAGCTGCCCAGGGCGCTGCGTAGGGGATGTGAAAGGCGGAGGGAGGGCTGCAGTGGGGGATTTAGAGGTGGGAGAAGGGGCTTTGAGACATTTTGAGGACAAGGGAGAGGCGTAGGGTACGTGCTGGGGACATATTGATATCTTTAATTTCGGTATCTATATTGTAGGGCCGTTGGAGATAGGAAGAAGAGTGGAAATGATTATGACTGGAACCAAGAGACAACACCAACCTTGACCATTCACGTATCAGTTATTTCACTGCTCTTGGGAAAACTTTTGTTTGCTTACAGGATAAATTTTGTCTCATCTGTGGTGTCTTTGCAGCCTGCGTGACCAAGTCATGAAACTTCAAACTAAATTGCTGTTGTGTTAATTCAGACTTGCACTGGGCTCCCGGCTGTGTGACTGAGAGATGATTTTGCTCTCCAGAGAGCTGGATTAGTCCTTTGAGATGCACGTCACCACTTCGACAGATTTGGAAGAATTCTGAAATCAGTTGGTATGAGCTTTTTTGTTGGTGTAGACTAAATTCTTCCCTCTGAGGTGGCTAGCAGATCTGGAGAAAGTCTGTTCAGCTCACAGATAGAAGTGTTTGTCCTGGCATGTTGTACAGACATGTATATAGACACGTGACTGGCAAAGGACTAGAGAAGGGGAGTAGGGAGCTGGAGAAATACAAGGCCTTCTCTGTCCCCAAAGACGGGACAAACAGCACGATACAGCTCGAACAGCTGAGGGCTGTGTGTCACAGAATCACAGAATGGTAGGTGTTGGAAAGGGCCTCTGGAGATCATCTAGTCCAACCCCCTGCCAGAGCAGGGTCACCTACAGCAGGTTGCACGGGACGGCATCCAGGTGGGTTTTGAGTGTCTCCAGAGTCGGAGACGCCCCCGCCTCTCTGGGCAGCCTGTGCCAGTGCTCTGCCACCCTCAAAGGAAAGAAGTTCCTCCTCGTGTTTAGATGGAACTTTCTATGTTCAAGTTTGTGCCCGTCACCTTTTGTCCTATCACTGGGCACCACTGAAAGAAGACTGTTCCCATCGCCCTGTCACCCTCCCTTTAAGTATTTATAAGCATTGATAAGATCGCCCCTCAGTCTTCTCTCCTCCAGACTAAAAGACCCAAGTCCCTCAGCCTTTCCTCGTAAGAAAGATGCTCCAGTCCCCTAATCATCTTTGTAGCCCTTTGCTGGACCCTCTCCAGCAGTTTCCTGTCCTTCTTGAACTGGGGAGCCCAGAACTGGACACAGTACTCCAGATGGGGCCTCACCAGGGCAGAGTAGAGGGGGAGGATGACCTCCCTCGACCTGCTGGCCACACTCTTCGTGATGCATCCCGGAATGCTGTTGGCCTTCTTGGCCACCAGGGCACATTGCTGGCTCATGGCCATCCTGTTGTTCACCAGGACTCCCAGATCCCTTTCCACAGAGCTGTTTTCCAGCAGGTCAGCCCCCAACCTGTACTGATGCATGGGCTTGTTCCTCCTTTGTTGAAATTCATAAGGTTTCTCTCTGCCCAACTCTCCAGCCTGTCCAGGTCACACTGAATGGCAGAACAGCCTTCCGGTGTGTCAGCCACCCCTCCCAGGTTTGTGTGTCTTTGATCTACATGCCTACAGCAGCCGCCTCCGCTGGGGAGGTGACTTCCTACGGCCTAACTGCAGTGAAAAACAGATGAGAAAAAGTATGGCTCTTCACAACCCTGACAAACTGTCATGGAAAAACACAACAAAAAATCCCATTTACTATTCTGCTCACAAGCTGCCACCAAAACTCAGCTGTGAGGAGAATAAGAGCAGCTTTTTAAAAATGTAAAACTGACTTTTTTTTTTTTTTCTTTTCCTTCTGAGCTGCTCTTACAGGCTTTAAAGCATTAATTTCAAAAGCTTCACAAAGGCATCAGGCATCAAATAGCCCAGGCTGTGGAAGCTTGGGGAGGAGAATTTCAAAGTTGCGTGGGCGATGGCTGCAGACACACCAAAGCAAGGTTATTTGTTCATTCCAAGTCAGTGATCATGGCTTGCTTTTAATGATGGAGCAGCAGAGAAGAAGTGTTAGAGCAGCCCAAAGAGCCCTGGATTCATATGGCCTAAATTTCACCTACGTCTTTTTCCTTGTGTTTGTGTTGGCTGGCTGATTCTTGGCTTGGGAGTCAGGAGATGTGAGTTTTGACTGCAGTGCTGCCACTGAAGGCCATGTGACCTTGGATAAGTCACTTCACCTCCG
>NW_009647838.1:316414-350746 GCF_000708025.1 Charadrius vociferus
TTCTTAGTTATACATCTGGACCATGCCTAGCACAATGGAGCTGTGCTGTCAGATTAGGCACTGCTATAATCTGAATGAAAAATAAAGAAATACTGCACTGAGCACTTCACTGTGACTCCCCTGTTATCTCAGGGCTTCACCGATAACCTTAATAAATAAAAGTCCTTCAAAAGACTGCACATTCCTGCCTACTACCCAATTGGTTTCTTTTTGTGTAGCATCTTGAACATGAAAAAAACTCAGTTATGATACCTGGGTTGTCAGAAAATAATGATTTATAGTATTTCATGCTTCCTGAATTATTTGTAACATATTTTTTCTTCCTGAAATCTCAGCGGTAGGTCCAGTACTTCACTGTGCCTGATTTTTGTCAAACTGAATTATAAAACAACATGCTGCTATATATCTTATTCATTTTGATATTTTTTCCGTAACTTTGCTCTTTTGTGTAGGTGCAGTTCATGGGTCTGAGATTAGGGACAAAGCCTCCTCTGGAATTACACAGTACCCACAAAATCTACTCTATTTTATCCCCATAAGGATGGGGACCACTGTCAGGATTACTGGCTCTGCTCTATGATCTCAGCAAAATTTGGTATGTTCTCTAAGATCAGCGTCCCCTGCAGATGCTCCTCTACCAGGTCCAAGATGTCAACATTTTAAAAAGTATATACTTGGAAAAAAAAAAATCTACATCCTTCAACAACAAAGCATTCATACCAGTTCATACCTGCCCTTGCAGCTCGTTCTGTTCCAACCAGAATTCAGACTGGATTCTTGCAGGAGATACATGTGGGGAACGCATCATCCCGAGTTTTGCATTTCAGCCTTTCCTACAACGCTCTGTCTTTTGTCTTTATGTCAGATGTGGTCTCAGAGGGCATCTACAACAAACCTCTTGCAGCTAGGCCAGCTGTCAGGGTCCCGTGTAAATGGTCTCATCCCAGACATTGCACATTGGTGACTTCCAGACCCCACAGTGCATTATCTACCTCATGTTTAATTCCAATAGTGTCTCTCCCCCTTCCCTTCCACCCTCCCTCCACGTGCTGTAGGGTTATAGGAACAAGATTTTGGCTCCAGGAGGAACTGCTGTCTCAGACAATGTATTACTTTGTGGTAGAAGTGTAGGATCAGAGGGTAATTCAGGTTGGAAGGGACCTCAAGGGGTCATCTACCCCAAAGGCATACCCCCAATGGATTATGATCTCAACTTTGGTTAAAAAAAGCCTTATTTGTCTGTGAATCACTTCAGGAATTGGCAGGACCTAAGTGATTTTCAGGCTCTGCCCTTTTATATTCTGATGAAGGATCGGGGCCTGTATGTGTACATTTTCTTAGAAGCAATTACGGCCTTACAAGCTCAGTCCATTTGAAATATAAGGAACTAATCTGTATTTGAGTAGAAGGTTGAGAATTTATTTGTTAATAATTTCAAAGCACTTTAATTGGGCTGAGATATCTTTACATTCCAAGTAATTTATGTATTTGTTTAGATTCATATGCCAGTGATACTTACATGGTATCAGAGCATAAGTTATTTACATAAATTAAACATGGATGATGGAGCCGCAAGAAATGAATTATATTTTTTTCTGTAAAGAGCAGCAGGAGGTAATTGTTTTGATAAGAAATTCAGAAACCAGCTCTGCATTAACACATAGAATTGTACTCAGAAATGATATGAATTATTCCCATATTCAGCTAAGATCAAGTAACTCACAAACATAGATGGTGTTAAAAGGACTGAGCAGAATTTATTCACGCTGTAAAGGCTCACATGCATTCATTCTATTTAAATTTGTCAAAGGAAAATCATTCTGCAAAATGTACTCATGAGAACTTCTGTATATATTATTGACCATAACAGGACCTTAAAAAATCTTAATTTACTAACCTGTAGTTTTATAGTGTTTCCCCATGTTCAGGGTAGTATAAAATTGGTGCCTGGTCCTAATAAGTAAGGGAATTGGCATATGTAAAGGAACTGAAGTTTCTTGTTTGTCTGCTTGTTTACAAGGAAATAGAGCAACAGAGCTGGAATTATTTTTTTTTTTAACACCCAAACCTCATACTTACCCATCTGAACCTACATGTTTCAACATGCCACTGAAAAAGATAAGAGTTATTGTTAGCCATTTCATGTCTGGGTAAAAATAAAGTGGGAAAAATCACTGTATCTTTTCTTAAATGGCCAAAAAAGGGAAAAAGTTAAAAGCAAGCCTAGAAACCGGGCCAGTTGGTGCTTTATTTAGTGGTTCTTTTTCCATTAGCTCATCCTGCTTTTGTAAACTTTGGAGAGGAATGTCGTGTTACAACAGTAACATTTGCTTTGCTTTTACAGTTTCATATGTGGGTAATGAAAACCAACTGTACTTTGTGAGCTTGAAATATAATTAACTGATGGTCTAAAAGGTAAATGGTTTCTTCTAATTATGCCTAAAAAACAGTCATGAGTCAAGCAAAGTGATTTACATAGAGTAACTGTAACGAATGTCTGAGTAAATATATAAAGGCTATTCCTCTGTTTCCTTCTGGTATTTTAAAATTATTAATTGTCGATCCTTTGGAATATTTTCAATAAAATTAAATTTTGGAAAAAACTTTGCATTTCATTGAAGCCAAAGGTTTTGCTCTGGGATCCTGGCTCAAGAGGAGGGAAAGGCAGATTCAAGTTTTCACTGCATCAGCTTCATATAAAAATTTGTCATCTCACGTCACTCTAGGCTAGATACGTGAACCTAGTTTTCCCCATTCCCATGCAGTCTGCCTCAGTCATTTACAAACTGACTGCAGGACAAACAGAAAAAGCATACAAAATTTCCAAATTTGGATATTTTTGATGAATTTATTCACTTTTGGTTGGCAATCAAGATATTTTTGCACAGTGAACAAAGCTACTGATCTTTTCCTTGACTTTTAAAAAAGGTTTTCTCAAATAATAGACCCGAGTGCTTTGATATGGAAATCCCCTGAGGTCCTTCATACCTTCATTGCCCTCTCCGGGCTGTTTTTTCTAGCAGGATTAAATTTCACAAAGTACACCAATTACTAATTTTAGTAAACTGTGCCTCAGCAGTTAAGCTGAGCCTTCAAAGGATCCCCACTTTGAGTTCCTGAGTATTCAGAATGGCATGTCCCCATCGAAATGCACTTTGTTTGGGACATAGCTCAGTGGGACAGAAGGGGCAGAATATTCCACAGATGGAAGAAGTACTTTCAGTAAAGCTGCTCAGTTTTAAATTGAAGATTTCCATAAAACCACTTTGAGTGGAAAAATTTTGGACAAGCCCTAAATAATAACCGCTCCCAAAGGCTACCAGGAAAAAGGGCTGAACAACATTGTTTATTGACCATATAAGCACTTATCTTTGTTGAAGTCTGTATGGCTTGGAAACTTCTACTGTAGACTGAAAAAACATAGAGTCCTAGGGTGGTGTTAGTTCAGTCGCTAAAATTGCATAATGTCATTTGCATAATCACTCCGGTACCAGTAACTACTCGATACCTCCGGAGCTACAACGGTAGTTTTGTTGAATGCATAAAAGAGGAATTACAGAATCTGCTTCTCCTCCCTTCTCCGTTCCGTGTCGGTACAGAAAAGGCCCATTATCTGGGGTGGGCACCCAGGGATGCACACTTCAACATAGGGTTATGGTCCACGTTCATTATATGCAAATTTGCCAGAGCATTAATCTGCTAGGCATTAACATAATATCAATTGGTGCATCAGCGTAATTCTCATCTGATCCAAAACATTCCTCATGTAAGCAAAACAATTTAGCTACATAGAGAAATGATGAACTAATTCATTTTGGATCTAACCATATCAAAATCAGCAAATATGAACCCAAGTTGAATGTGATCTGATTATATCTGCAAAAAGCAATGCCTTATAGGTGGGTTATTCATTTAAATAATCAAAGTAAACAAGGTAGTCCTGAATGCATCTTGCTTAACTTGATTACTTAAATAAGCAGCCATCTGGCATGAATTAAGTTTTTCTTTAAATTTTTCTTCTTCTCATTCTTCAACACCAGAACTGTTTTGTATCTTGTGCTTATTTCATGCTATTTCTCTGCTAGAGTATCTTTACATAGAAATTGGGGGCAGAAGTTAATAGAAATATTAATACAAGTACAAGCTGAACTCACTGTCTTTACAACTTGATACTAATCAGCTAAAGGGAGTACATTAGCATCCCTATTTATACAATTATTTTAGCCACAGGAGAGTCCATTTGTTGCTAGAGGAATACAGCTGAAATCTATCAGAATTAGAAGGCAAGGATGGATATCACAAAAAGGCTGAGTAAAAATCCTAGCAAGTTGAAGTGATACAGCTCTCTATTTGAGGTCAGGGTCCTAATTGCATTAAAAGTCTTTATGTCTTTTTGAAAAAGAAACACTTTTTACTCTTCTTTATTAAACAGAAAATGCTTTTGGGGTTACAAAGCATTACTTAAGGTCTGATTCTGAAGGGGTATGTGTGTGTAAGAGCTGCTTTACTCATGGGAACTGTCCTACTGACTTTGAAGGGATAAAAGGCTTGAGAAAAGTTATGTATGCAGGAGAGTGCTTAAACATTGGGACTGCTGATGGGCTCATTGGTAAGTACCTGTGTGTATCTTTGCTTAGAGCTTTAGATAATTATAGTTGCAAGAATTTTACTACAACAAAATTAGTAAGAGCAAATCATGTTTAAAAGGAGTGTTTTTTTACAATGACTTTATCTGGAGTCTCTCGCTTCCTGCAGAGTACAGGACATATTTGTATCTCGAGAAGAGCGGACTCTCAATTCTGGTGCGTGTGTAATAATACACGTAGGAGTAGTGTGACCAGCAGTTGATTCCTCTCCCTTGACAATGCAGTCCTGTGGAGCTTGACCTATTTCTCAGTGCATGCATCAGTCCTGACTGTTGGGTCTCTAAGACGTTCCCAATATGCAGAGATCCCACCCTCTTCGCTACGTCACTCTGGAAAGCCCACGTGCGTGGGTGTTGCTGTGGTGTTCACACCACGTGTGTCCTGGTGTTGTCGGCTGATAATGTGCTCATCTACCAGCTGTATTTTGCTGTGTGTAGTCTTGACTGTCGCCATTCCCCTCCCTGGCTGCTCCTGTTTTGCAGGGAGGACTGCCCACGCAGAAAGGTTGTGGGCGGTATTGGCAGTAATGGCTGTATTTGCATTTACACTACACGTGTGTGATGTAGGAGGAGAGTTGTTAAAATAGCACTTTTCCCTTTGTATCAGCGTGCAACATATGGTGAATTTATAAAGAAAGGAAAAACCTGTAAGATGCTTAGTGTGGGCAACTGTGCGTACTGGCAAGGTGACTCAATGAGGAGTTAAGATTCCTTGATTTAGTATTCGCCTCCTTCTACCTTAAGATCTTTAAAAGTAATTTCATTTCTCTGTGCTGCCATTTTCCCTCCCACCTGTTATCTCCTCAGGTTAGCCAGCAGGCTCCCCAAGGAGTTTTCACTGCACTTTGCTTCATATTCATACAGTGATGTTCATCATGGGGA
Organism: Charadrius vociferus; assembly: GCF_000708025.1. NCBI lineage: Eukaryota > Metazoa > Chordata > Aves > Charadriiformes > Charadriidae > Charadrius > Charadrius vociferus. The sequence goes on from NW_009647838.1 coordinate 321,942, forward strand.
TACCGTGGCATAAAAAAGGACAGTCCATTAACTAAGCCATGACTGCACAGCTACTCCTAACCTGTGAGACACAGGAAGAAAATTTTTAATGTAAACCTCAATGAAAAACATTCAGTAAATGTGGTTGGTTGGTTTTGGCACGCCAGGAGCTTACCATGTTCACCCTGGCTCGCCTCACTGAAGAAACCAGGCAGGTTAAGATAACTCTGTGGTGCACCTGAGTCCTCCTGTCTAGCCACGATCTCTAGGTGCTGCTGTCAGACAAGCGACTTGGAAACCATCCTGATCAAGGAGAGATGTAGAAAAGGAACTGAGCAGTTGTATTTGGTTTGTATGGCAAGGTTTTGGTAGCCGGGGGGCTACAGGGATGGCTTCTGTGAGAAGATGCCAGCAGCTTTCCCCTGTATCTGATAGAGCCAATGCCAGCCAGCTCCAAAGTGGACCCGCTGCTGGCCAAGGCCAAGACCATCAGCGAAGGTGGTAGCACCTCTGGGATAACATAGTTAAGAAGGAGGAAAAAAACCCCTGTGCAACTGCAGCCGAAGAGAGGAGTGAGAATATGTGAGAGCAACAACTCTGCAGACACCAAGGTCAGTGAAGAAGGAGGGGGAGGAGGTGCTCCAGGTGCAGGAGCAGAGATTCCCCTGCAGCCCATGGAGGACCGCACGCTGGAGCAGGTGGATGCCTGAAGGGGGCTGTGACCCCGTGGGAAGCCTGCACTGGAGCAGGGTCCTGGCAGGACCTGTGGAGACAGGAGCCCACGCTGGAGCAGGTTAGCTGGCAGGACTTGTGACGCCATGGGAAGGACTCATGTTGGAAAAGTTCATGGAGACCTGTCTCCTGTGGGAGGGACCCTACGCTGGAGTAAGGTTGAGTGCAAGGAGTCCTCCCCCTGAGGAGGAAGGAGTAGCAGAGACAATGTGTGATGAACTGACCACAACCCCCATTTCCCGTCTACCTGTGCTGGGGGCAGGAGGTAGAGAAATCGGGAGTGAAGTTGGGCCCGGGAAGAGAGGGGTGGGGGGAAGGTGTTTAAAGATATAGGTTTTATTTCTCATTACCCTACTCTGATTTGATTTGTAATAAAGTAAATTAATTTTCCTCAAGTGGAGTGTAGTTTGCCCATGATGGTAACTGCTGAATGATCTCTTCCTGTCCTTATCTTAACCCATGAGCCTTCGTTTTATTTTCTCTCCTCTGTCCAGCTGAGGAGGGCAGTGATAGAGCGGCTTTGGTGGGCACCTGGCGTCCAGCCAGGGTCAACCCACCTCTGTAGTATTGCTTCACAAATGCATTTTCCTTTTCCTAGGTCCAAATACACTGAACATTAAAGTTATGCAGGAATAGGTAACTAGAAGAATGTCTCATTCCTTCTGGTATATCAGCTTCAGAAGGTTTCTGACACGTTCTGAATATATTTCTCCCCCTGCAGCAAAGATTCCAATATGGAAGGAGAATAAAATGGCAGGTTTATCTCATTGCACAGTTATTCTGACTTTGTCAATTTGATTTTAATGTAAATTTAAGAATGGGGTATCCTTTCCCTTATTAAGTTAGAATAACCTTCCCTCCTCCCCACCCTGCACATACACGCACCCCCTAGTGCTGCTAGTTGTAGTAATTAGCTCAATGTGCTAATGAGAGTTTCCAGGGAAAACGCTGACAGAATTAATTAATGGGTGAATTTCACTTTAATAAATGTATAGGCAATTTTCTAAATGCAGATGGCACTGTCCACCCTGATAGGGGCTCAGCCTAGTGCTACTTAATACAGTAAGTGTCTGGGGAAAGTGGTTAATTTATAAAATGCTTCATGATACTGATTAGAAGAGAAATAATGCAATAATGCTTATGTTTGCTTCCCAATGCATTATTCATTTCTCAACAATTTGGAAATGTGGCGTCCTTTTATATGTTCACCATTTCTAGACCTGTCCATTGAATCGTGAGAAAGGAATGAACGTGCAGTGTCATTAGAGCAGAGCCTCACGTGCTTTTCCTGCAAGCCAGTGCCTCTTGTCAGTCACAAGGCTTATTTTGTATCATAAAAGCAAAAGGTAGCATCAGGACCTGCACTTTGGTTATAACGCACGCTAGGGAGTGTGACATACATTAAAATACTTGATAGCAAGCACCGATCTGCCCTTGCAGGTCCAAGGAAACTTGGACCCTCCTGATGTTTGCTAGTTCCTACGGTCCGAGCTCCTCTGTAAACATGGTATTTATTCACTTAATTTTGTCATGCAACATCCCCAATCTTAACATGAGGACAGAAGAACAATGTTCTTACCTGTCAGATCCCAGGAGACTTCAGGATTTTGCAAACAATCAGCGGTGTAAACTGTGGATTACTTTTTTACTGTGCCTTTCTCATTTACACGCAGATGCTGTTCTTTGGACAGAGATGGTCACACGCAAATGCACCTTCCCTTTCTGAAGGCTCAAGCCAGCTGCCAGTGTCCCAGTGCCAGGTACCAGCTGTGTGTGGAGTACCACCCCCACTCAGAGACCTGAGGGCTGAGAACAGTGCTTGATGTGCGCGACAGTGATCCTAAAAGGAAGAGAGGGATGGGAATGGGTCTCAGGAGAGCCTGGCACCTGACAGTGACTAGTGATGGATGCCTACAGAAGGATGCACAAGCAGCAAGCAGAAAGATTCTTCCTTGGTGTGTACCCTTCTGGCTTAGGAATAGTTGTGTTTGTGTGCATTCATGTATGTGTTTATACTTGTAGACACTTTCCTGCTTATATACTTGTGGAAACACGTATTTCCATTTTCTTGAGCTAGAGGTTACATTGCTGTATTTGTTTGTAATAGCACTTGATTTTTTTTTTCTTGTGCTATTTGTATCTAATCCCTTTTACAACTGATCTGTGCCTGTGTCTCGTATCTTGTGAGTTTTCCACAATTAAGTAAAATAGTACTTTGCTGTTTCTTTTAAAACTTACTGTTCTTTGAGAAACGGCGAATAGCCATTTTTCTTTGAGAAACAGCAAACAGCTGTTCTCTTTTGTTTTCTCAATATCATTTATAATTTAACATCTCACTGTTTTACCCCTGTTGATTCATTCTTTTTGTAAACTTCAGTGTCCTCGTGTTTGCGGTCACTTCCCTTAAAAGCCATTCCATACCTTTAGTATCCTTATCTCATCGTTTGGCAGTTCTAGCACATGCTTTTAAGGTAGGGACACCAGAACCAAATACAATATTCAAGGTCTGAGTACACCCATACTATGGCATAATGGTGTTTTCTATTTTGCTCTCTCTTCTTTTCCTAATAACTCCTGACATCATATTTACCTTCTTGACCACCACTGAGTAATGAGCTGGTATTTCAGAGAGCTATTCGAAGATCTCTTCCCTGGTGATAATAGCTAATTTAGAGCCCATCACTGAGCATACATAGTTAGGATTGTTTTCCCCCATGCACATTACTTAGCATTTATCAATGTTGAACTTAATCTTCCATTTTATCCTCAAAGTCACTCCACAGCATAAAATCCATCTGCAGCTCTTCATAGCCAGTTGTCATTGTTACTCCCTGACAATTTTGCATCATCAGCAAACTTTGTCACCTCACTATTCACCCCTTGTCCAAATCACTTATGAAAATGTTGGCCAGCACAGCTCCCCAGTGGTTATCTCCTTCATGGTGAAAAACGGCCTCATCTTTTCCACCTTTTGTTTCACATCTTTTAACCACTTTAGATTAGTTATTAATCCTCATAGGAGGATTTTTCATGACAGCTCCATTTCTGCAAGAGCCTTCATGAGGGACCTGTGTGAGAGCTTTTTGGAAAAAAGGAGAGAGAGAAAAAAAAAAAAAGTAAGAGCACAAAGTTACTTATGCACAGAGGAAAAAAGTACTTATGAAGGTGGGTGAAGCAAAGCTACTACTGACCTCATGGTACCTGAAGGTAAGATGCAAGCAAATAAGAAATGAAGTATCTGAGGCAACTCTTTGGATGAAAAGACACTCTATGGAGCCAGGGTGTTCTCCAAGGCAGCCAGGGAATCTCAGTCCTTGCTGAGCTTCGGACCCTGACTGGAGAAGGCCCAAAGAAACCTGGTCCAGGTTTTAAATCCTGCTTTCCAGGAGTTGGTGCAAACCCCAAACCTCCATCCACAGCAGTTGCAACTCCGGGTATTTCATTTGTCAAGTTGTCCTGTAACTGTCCTGGCCAAAGATAGTGTTGGTCTCACCTTCTGCAACAGTCCCCATATGCAACCCAAACCATGTCTCTGAGCAGCACCTGTGTATGAAATCATTTCATGTCCCTCATTTTAGATAGCAAATTATCTTTCTACTAGACAAATCTGAAATTAATTGTCATTTATTACCACAAATTATTGTAATTAGAGCTGGTTTGCTATTAAGGGGCTGTAAAAAGTGAATTGCTGTTTAATTCAAGCTGCCATTTTGTGATTTAGTCATGACTTGCCTGTGTCCTTCAGGCCAGCAGCAAAGGTGATGTATGATCTGTGGTGTCTGGAGAGTGTGGTGAGCTCCCCAGGTGGAACTGGGGCTCTGGGGTGCAGTTCATCACCCTGGCACACCTGGTAATGGAGAAAGTGATTTATTTCTCAACTGAAAGGGCAGAGCAGCGTGAGCAACCAGCCCTGCTGAGGAAAGAGCTTCAGCTCTTCCCCAATTCTCTTGCTGCTCCCCGTGCATCCACCTTGGCAACAGCTCCCCTGGGCTCAGCGGAAGACACTGAGCAACAGTCGAGCAGCTGTACGCAGCGTTCACCCCCATCTTTCCTCTGAACTCAAAGCTTTGCTCAGGCTTCAAAGACCTGTAGTCTCAGGGGTTAAAAACATATCTGTATTCTATATGTTCTTCAAATAACTAAAGTGATCATTTTCAGGATTTCATTTACAGTGCTTGTTTTATTATTCATTTATAGAGCTTAATTTTGGAGGTAAAGGTCATGGACCACAACATGACAAAACAGTTTATATTCCATTCTTCATGACGGAGGAAAGTGTGGTGCAATATACGTTGTGTACTTCCTCTGTCTGTACCACGCCAATCTTAAAAGAAACCCAACTCCTTTAAGAAGTCTTACATCATTGGGAGTCAAACACAAATTGCACTGGCAAAGCTCGAAGGGGAAGGTTGCAGAATGTTGTAGTTAAGGTTGAGAAGCCTTCTGTGGGTGCGCACATTGTGCTTTGGTACTGACTTACACCGCTCATTGGTGTTACCGTATGAAGCAGTCTCAGCAGCTGCTGTAAATTGCATTTCTCTTGTTCCAGCTCATGCTATGTCATACCACCCCTTGAATTGTGCAGGAACTACGTCTGTGCTGTGAATCGTGACTGAAAAACCGATCTGGTTTAAAAATAAATATCTTGCAGGGTTTTTTAGAGGGGATGCCAAGAGCCCTGACTCTGTTCACAGTGTGGCTGCGAAATGGCTGCTCCAGAGCCAAGGTGTAACACGGTACCAGGTGGGCAAAGGAATGTGCTGCAGGAGCGAGGTGGGCAGAGACGCACTGCTGCTCACCACAAAGCCACCACCTCACGTGGAGGCACTTCTCCATCCGCCACTGCTCTCATCTCCTTTCCGGGCCCTTTCGTTCCCACCCACCATGCCGGCACCTGTGCTGTGCCGGCGCGAGCAGTTCTGCTACTGCTGAGCCATACAGCTGACACAGCTGAAAAATGACTTTGCAAAAAGGTGGGTTATTTTTCATCCAAGTAAGTACAGCGGTCCTGGTCACCCTATGCTACACAAATGTCTGCGCAGACACAATTGGTGGGCAAGACCAGAAGCAAATGCTGAAGATGGGGTTGGGAGGAAATACAGATTGACCGTCTTGTTAGTGGCAATGTAGAAATGTACACAATACAAATACACCTGAAATGTATACAGCCCAAGAACCAGACTCTATGCCTTCCATGTACTCCATGGTCTTACCACGTGCCCCAGATCCAGACACCAGCATCTCTCACGCTGCACTGTCCCACCGTCACTCAGGTAATAGCCCTGTATGGGCAGGTATTTGTGATCATCTGGCTGGTGGTAACACCCTCAGCGCTGGTGTTGACTTTGCAATGGTAGGGTAGATGATGCTGTCAAACTCCAGCAATACTAAGAAATATGCCTCAGTACCACGTGGTGTCACCAAGCTTTGCAGAAGTGTTTCAGGTGGCTGTGGGTGGGTGCAGAGAGCTTGCTTTGTCTCCTGCCTGACCTCGTGCCTCATGGTGGAGGTGGCAGCACAAAGCAGAGCCTGTCTCCTGAGAGGAACACGTGTGTCCTGGGTAGGTGTTACTGAGACTGCCATAGCCTGAGGGCCTGATTGTTCATTATGAACATTTGGACTCTTGATGCTGCTAGGGTGTCAGTGTCCCTCCATCACTACCCTGGAGGCCAGGGAAGGGCCCACACATAGGCAGAAGAGTCAGTGGCTGCTCCCGACATCGGAGACTCTCCATGCATGCGTATTTGTGTTCCTCATACAGACTCTACAGCTGTTGTGTGTACTAAAACACACAGCTCAAACACCACAGTGGCACACTAGTGCATTCATATTAACAGCTTTCCCTCTGGTCTCCACCTAAAAGCAATTTCCAAGATAGGAGACACAAGACAAAGTCAATGTTGCTGAGCAGGTTTCCATGTCAGCTGTCTGTGTGTGCACCTTTCCTCTCCTCACTGTGGGTCAAAATAAGTCAATGCTCCAGCCCTCCCCATGAGCTCAGGGACACAGGTGATGGGTAAACTGTGGAAGTTGACAGCCCATGACTGCCTCCGAGCCTTCTGTCTTGGTAAGGTGACTGTCCCCTGTGTGTGTGCGCCACCAGGGCTCTGCAGGGGTAGGGACCAGCGGGTCTTTCCTGCACTCCTGGAGCAGGCAGGTCGGGGTCCTCTCTGTTGTGGTAGGAGCTTCTCCTCTCCCCAGATGCAGGTAAATCAGAAATCTGGGTCTCCAGACAACTGCTCCAGTTCCTTTTCTTAACCTGCCGAAGCAAGTCATGCCATCCCACGTTACCCAGCACTGCCTCAAGACTCTCTTTTACCAAATAATTTCTCAGTTTAAAGTAGCTTGTTCCAAGCCGGCTGCAAATCGTGCAGGTTGAGTGTCTTCTCCCAGGTCTCTCTTGGGCCAAGAACACCCAGGTGGACAAAGCACCATCCTTCAGAGAGTGTCCCCAGCCCCGAGGGTGGCAGAGCCCCGGCAGCATCTAACATGGGTGAAGTGCTGGGACATCCTGGGCATGGCTTGACCACCAAGGGCACAGAAGCTCTACGTGATAACAGGGCACTGGAGGGAGGCTCAGACAGCCCATCGCTGCCCATACATAGAGTATTTAAAGGAAAAGGAAACCTGCTGTCATCCATTGGGCATGAAATAACGCTCCATGGCAAAGCCTTTCCAAGGACATGTGCTCACAGGGACAGCAAATGGGAACTGCAGCCCCTGTATTCCTCCTCTGCAGCCTTCTCAGGAGGCTTCTCTGGAGAAGGCTGTGCAGAGAGCAGGAAGCATTGCTGGGATTAAAAAGCTCCATCAGTGCAGGGACAGTAATTCCTGGCAGGTAATCTGTTTATCCTGTGCGGCAAACGTGTTCACTAGTTGCTATTTTTAGTTGCTGCTATGGAGGGGAACACACTTTTGTCCAACTTCAGAAGGGAATGGTGGTGGATTTCTCCTGGGAGAAAGGAGAGATGCTTAAAGAGAATTAAGGAGGCTACAGCTCTTCCATTAGTACTACCTGGCACACTCCGTGCTGTGGATAATTTTCCTGGGAAAGAGACTCTGCATCCAGCCTGGAGAAAGATGTAATAAGCAGCTATTAGCACCGTGTCTGCAGGTCGCTGCGCAGTGCAGCGAGCTGGTTGTCAGCTCTGCATCCAGGTTCCTGCCATCTGCGCTCTTTGAGTGGAAAAGTCCTTGAAAATCCATCCATTTCTTAAAATGAAGAGATTTGATGGAATTCAGCTGACAATAACTATGTAATAGGGTCAGTTTGGTGCTGTTTGGTTTACTAGTACATGAATGTGTTTGTCTCTGTGCTCACAAACTTCCATTTCCAGTAAGCTGCACACTGATTGCTTTGGATTTGTTTTGCTGCTGCTTAAATTACCGTGCCAGCACACACCTGGAGTGGCTTGTGCCACGCTGCTTGCAGGCTTTTAAGACAGTCTCATATTGCCCCGATCTTAACAGGCTCACATCAGGGCTTAACGCTCTCTCCATAAGCAGGGGGAAAGAAAAAATACTCATGGGGGTGGGAGAAGGGGATTTCTTCATCGCTACTCAGGTCACGCTTCTGGGGTGTAGAGAGAAAACTTAAACCCAAACTCTGAAAATTCCAGAACAACATAAACTAGTGATTACATGGTCTTCTGGGTTATTGAGGCTGGGATCTGTTGCAAAGCATCAGTTTGATTGACAGGAAATCCCATCATGGTTTTCTGCACTTTATGCCATGTCTGAGGGACCCACCAGGTGAACTGGGGTGTCGGGGGTTGCACAGACAGGGGCAGGAGGGAAGAGGCAGCTGTGGTCATGTCACTGCCCTGCATCTCCTGCTAAAGCATGAAGAAATGGGGAAAAAAAAGCTCTGTCCTATCTTTCTCTGTACCCTGACCAGCACGCCTGCAGCTTTCCCACCATCTGTCTGCGTGTCTGTCTCTTTCCTTAACACGTGTACACAAGTAAGAGCACTTTTGGCAAGAGGCAGGGTGAAGGATCTAAAAAGCACATTCCTTATTCGGGTCTCCTCTTGCGAAAATAGTGTTAATTTTTATTGCTGTTACATAAAGTGAATGCCAAACAGCATCCATCGAGGAAAAAAACAGAAGGCAGGCTGGTGGCAGAACAGCTGAGGTGCGAGACGTGGGGCTGGTCGCCCGAGGAGCGGCTGACACTTTCTGGCTGGGTCTGCTGTTCTGCACCAGGGGCAGTCGCCGTGTTCGAGACTGCCGAAGCTGGAGCTAACCTCAAGCTGTCTTTCTCAGAGACAAAGAGGAGTGTGGATGCCTGTGGGGTTTCGTCTGTTTATAGTGGAACAGGAAGAGTTGGTATTTAAGGACGTAACTGGCTCCCGTGATAAATCTCTCCCTTCCTGCCTCCACCACACTCCTGTGCGTGCAGAGGACCTCACAAAAAATCCCTGTTTCTCAGATATTTCACAGGGTGTGTTTTATTTGCAGAGCTAAAAGTCTGGAAAAACCAGCAAACGCCTTACAGGGATGAGCTATTTAAGCATTTTCTCCTTCATGGTCATTTCTGGTGTGTATCTTAGGCGCGTGCCCAGGTGAGCTCCCTGCTGACCTAGCTCTTCAGCCTGCAGATCCTTCTCATAAATTCATAGTATTTAACAGCAGAAAGGAACCTCAAATGGCCTGGGCAGACTGCCTGTCTATCACAGGCTATTACATTGCATTTGCCTACCTCTGCCTGGAGCCCGATTTCTTCTGTGGGAATACAGGCATCCGGCCTCGAGCTGGCGGTGGCTGCTGCCTTTGGCTCTGAGAGTTCACGGTTAAGCAGCCTGGCTGGCAGAGGAGGTCTGTGCTCCACTTCCAAGCTGGATTTGTGTGGCTGCAGCTTCATTCCTTGGTTCTTGCTGGGACTTTCTCTCCTATACCATACAGTCCCTTCGCCCTTTTCCCTCGGAACACGTTGACGCCAACTGTAGCAAGGTCAGCTCTCAGCAGCCTTTATAAGCTCCTCAGGTTTTTCACAGCAGCATTTTTGCCAAGTCTTGAAATGGGTGTTGGTTGTTTTTTTTTTGTTGTAGCTCCTTAAATATTGAACACCTTCCAGAACTACAGAGGCCAGACATGGATACGGCGTTAGTGTGCATGGTTAAAATAGCCCTTTCAGCCCCAGTTGGATCTGCAGGGGTCATAAGAGCCCTTTAGGCACACAAGGGACACGTTTTCCCACTTTTCCCCTGAATTTCTCATCCCTCCTTGGACACAGCCCTGCTATCCTGCTCCCTTCCTTACAGCTTCATGTCTGGCTCCAGGGCTCCAAAGCCTTTTCTTCATAAAGCTCAGCAGATTGGGAAATCCAGCTTATGGTGCACGACTGTTGTGTGCCTTCCACCGGTTCCTGGGACACCTGGAAAGGTGCTGCTGTCCTGGCCAACAAGGAGACTAAAAAAAAGCTGAACCCCAGCAAAGTCATCCCTGAGTGCTGAGTGCTCCGGCACTGCTGACAGCTGCTTGCTCCTTTCAGGTGTCTAATTTTTAAAATAATTTCTAAAAAATTCCTTTTAGCATCTCCTGGAGATGAAGTGACGCAAAAATCTGGGTGGATAGTGAAAAATGCAGGACAAAGCACAAGGACCAAAGATGGTAATGAGGCAGAAACCAAAGCAAAGTTCCCAAGGGCTTGGGCATAGCCCCGAGTGACTGAACTCTCCGAGCCCCAGCTGTGTGCTGGCCGCTGGGCTCCTGCAGCTCCTGGGAGAGCTTTTAGGCAGTGGCAAGGTGAGGCAATGGACATCAAACTTCTTTATGGTTCGGGTGACAGAGCACTGGCACAGGCTGCCCAGGGAGGTTGTGGAGTCCCCTTCTCTGGAGATTTTCAAAACCCGCCTGGATGCAGTCCTGAGTAATGTGCTCTGGGCAATCCTGCTTTAGCAGGGGAGTTGGACTAGATGATCTCTAGAGGTCCCTTCCAACTCTGAAGATCCTGTGATTCTGTGATTCTGTGATCAGCAGGGAGCTGGGACAGAGGCCCAGCCCAACCACAATGTCACGCCTTCAATGAGTGGTGGGAAAACGGCCTTCAGAAAACTATAGCCCAGACGGGACGGTGTAACGTGGCGTGGCACGCTCACCTGGTTGGGTTTTACATCTGGCTTGGTGGCCTGAATAGTTGTGATTTGCAGAGGTCCCCCAGCAGCTGCTACAGCACTTTGTAAATCCTCACTTTGGAGGTTACTGTAGAAACCCATTTAAAAAGCATCCTGGTGCAAAATCTAACAGGACCTTTGCCCATGCCTGCGCATCGCCACGCAGCCTGAGCACCTCCAGCCTTCAGAAGCATCTGTGGGCGGGGTGGATGGTTCAGCCCTCCCTAAACTGATGGATGCATTGTCCATCGCCAAGGACGTTGAGCCAAATTTTCACTGGTGCAAATAGGTGCAGCTCCTGTTAAATTTGGTGCAAAAGCACGTGTATAAACCAAAGCTGAATTTCAGCTGGAGTCTCTTTATTCTGTCATAAATTACTAAATGGATTGTCAGATTTGATATTCTCTCATAAATGTCTAATTAAGGAAAAAGCAAACCTCTGCTTCATAAAATCCCTGACTGATAGTACTAATAAAATGTCATAAATGCAATGAATGTTGTGATAATGCTTTTAGAGACTAATTGCCTTTCATTATCATTAGCACAGAACTGATCAGCACCCAGACGAAGATACCGCTGTGCTGTGGTGGCATCGCCAGATGCAGGACAGGGACTGGCCAGGAGGAAGAGGAGAAAGGAGGGGTCTTTGTGTCAGCGGCTGGGTTTGGTACCTTCCTCACCTGTCCCTGGACCAGAGACCACCTTGCAGACCCGGGAGCGGGGACTCCTGTCCCCAGGCCCTTGGGAGTTCACTGTCATGGGTTGTCCCCACACACGGTCTGCCCTCCGGCCTGCAGAGCATTACCCTTGTGGTGGGGACCTGAGCGTGAGGGTCATGGCTTCCACCACGGCGAACTGAGGAGCTCCCAGCTCGACCCCTCAGCTGTGTTTGAGGCAGGAAGGAGGCTGCTGGCTCGACCTTCATGCCCCTGGGTAGGGATGCAGGCGGAGCTTTGCTTTGCTGCTTCCCTGGCATCACACTGGCGAGCTCTCCCTGCATCCCACGCTTGTCCCTGCACCTCAGCCATACAAGGGCATTAAAGTTGGAGATGGTAGTGTGGAAATTATGTGCAAATATGCAAATTATTTCATTATGTCGCTGGCATGAAATACCACACACAGAGCAGATAAAAGCCTGGCAGCTACAGAAATGGGGAAAGCGAAAAGGAGTTCAAAGAGGGATGCTAAGCTGCCTCGTCCGCCTCTTGCCCTCTACGTGAGCAAGCTGCAGGGGGGAAAATATTCCAGGCTGTCCTGAGAAAGTGTGACATCTCCACCTAGCTTTCCACGGCTACCTCCGTCGCGTTTAGTTAATGCAGCTGAACATCGACACTTCGGCTGGAATTTATTCACGTACTGAGATGCATCCATGCCATGGTTGCAGTACATGCATATTCTTCCCAACCTCATCTAGTAAATCATGAGTGGTAGAGAGAAGAAGGGACCAGGAGCTTCTGTTTTCCTTAGTCTCCAAAGCAAAAAGTCAAGACTGGCAGTAAGACAAGATTTTTTTTTCGCGTAATTTGTCTAACACAGCAGTGCCAGGGGTCAGGAAGGGATGTCCAACACCTGGACTTACAATTTTTGCCAAAATATGAATAAACCTTTCCAGCACGCATAGTTTCCCACCCCTGCCTGGTGTAACACTGCCTGTTGGTTAGACGGCTGTACCACTCCGAGGCCGGTGGCTGCCAGCACTGACCCGGCATCGCACTCACCTCAAGTGCCACCTCCAACCCGGGAGCCTTCCTGGTCCAAAATCCTAACCCTGGCTGGCTTCTGCTGGCCGTGTCCAGCCTCAAGCTCGGAGCCTCAGCAGTTAGATCATTTAATAAACCATCTAATTTCGGGGTGTTTTGTATAAAGCATTTTACCTGGCTTTGTTTCTCGCATTGCTTTGTATTCCTTCAAATTCCAACCCCACAAATCGATGTGGTGCCGCTATTGTTGCCTCTAAAATGTTTACTCCTGGCTCTCTTTAGGACCTAAAAGGCTGAAAACTGCATCGTAATTGCCCAATTAGTCCTAATGCTGCGTAGTGTTGACTGTTTAGTTACCATATATTGTGTACAGAACTAATTGTGGTGAAAGTAAATGAATGTGAAGGAAACAAACAAGCTACTAGAAAATAATTACTTGGAGTGTTTCTTTTTAGTACCTGTACAGCAGATTTCATTATAGTCAACAGCTTCTAAAGCTGCTTGAAATAGCGGTATTTGTCATTTTCATAGAAACTTGATAATGACATTAATTTATCTTAATGGTCTGTTCTATTGTTATAAATAGTAAAATTAGCTTAAATTGTCTTGCTTTTGCTGGTTTTGGATGGCTCCAAAGGGCCCCACAACAGCAGATGAGTAGATAATTTGGTGTGCTTGACAGATTTCCAATAATTTGTTATGTGGAACATGAGGTAATGCTAGTACCATTAATGTTCATTTTCCTCTAAATTCATTACTGCCCTTTTCCCTTTTATCTTTTTTAATGTCTGGGCCATTTTTCTATATTTCAAGTGGAGCTACAAAGCCTATTCATATTCAGCTATAGTAGCTATTAACATTCTGCACATAGAGAACATCATGTAGAAAAACAACTCTTTATGAAATGATGAGGCTGGTGGCTATTTATGCTGGAAAGTAGGCAAAATGGGTTGTTTGCTGGTATTAGGGATTGGCTGTAATTAAGTCAAATGTAATTTTAAAGAAATTTAAATGTTTTCATTTTTATAGCCAAGGTAAAACACAATTCAGGGAAATTCTAAGAAGGTGTAAATGCATTAATAAAAACTATTTTCCCTGTTTTCTGCCACTCCTGTTTAAACTTCACCGAGGATTTTATGCACAACGAGTTATTTGCACAATATTTTCTACCCAATTTAAACCTAATTAGTCTTGGGAAAGTATTAACATTAACGGTACTTTTATGTGGGTTGGCTGATATGGTAATGATCTGAACAAACAGGAGAGCTTTCCGTCAGGGAAGAATTACTTTGCCGTCTTCTCCTGTTCCTTCTTTTTACTTTTGTGTCTAACCAACATCGGTGTCCTCTTCCCTTCCAGGTGCAGAGATGCGGAGCAATGGAAGGGGAGGAAGGGGATGAGGTTTTGCTGTCCGTTATCTCTCCAGCGTGTATGTAGTGTGTATGAAAACCCAAGAAGAAGCAGCGAGAGATAGGCTGGCTGCCATGGCGTGACTATGGAGGGATGCCCGGCACCATGGCCATGTCCCCATTGGGTGGCAGGGGAGTAGGGGCAGGCCAGGAGGGGAGAGAGGCGTTTCTCTGGGGGAGGATGCCCTTGCTCCAGCCCTGGCAGGGCCTCGCTGTTGAATGGCGGTGTTGAATCCCTCTTTAGCCAGGTGGGAGGGGGATGACCCTGTGGGCACCCCCTTTCTTCTGGAAACGTGAATGCTCCCACCAAAGCGTGTCACTTTGATGAAACTTCAAAGAGAAAGTGCTCCTGCATGATGAAAGTCTTTTTGAAAATCGCCAGTTCATAAAACCTCAGAGTCGTCTTTCAGAAAAAGCTTTGTCAGGAACATTCTTCATTTTTGTATTATTTTTACATTATTTTTAGTGTTCACATAATTGCAGAATCACAAAGGGGTTGAGGCTGGCAGGGACCTCTGGAGGTCATTTGGTCCAACCCCCTTGCTCAAGCAGGGCCACCTAGAGCTGGTTGCCCAGGACTGTGTCCAGATGGCTTTTGGATATCTCCAAGGTGGGAGCTGCAATTTCTTCAGTTTAGGTGTGTCAGGCAACACGCACCTTTGAGAGATCATGAATTAATACAATAGACAAAACGGTGTCTTATTTTAATCTTCTCTTTAAAAATCAACAGCTGCTTATACCCAATGGCAATGTCCTACCTTTAAGTCCACCTCCCAGTGCTGCCACTTGTGACAGCGTGATGATGGGACTCCCTCATCCAGGCTTAGCCACACAGGAGGGCCCTCAGCTAACTCCCTCATCAGTCAAAGGGCATGAAAGCCTCCAGGCCTTGCTTGGGCAAACATCGAAGTAAGTGGAGGGATTACCTTTCTGGCCTCCCTGCTGCTCGTGGAGGCATGATTAGAGGAGATGCTCAGCCTCCAGGTGGGTGAAGGTGGCTGAGATGGACCCTCCCCACAGCTGCCCCTGAACTGGATGGGCATTGTCCCACCGTGACCCCACAGGTGAGTGCCCTAGCACCAGCTGGCATCGCTGCCTGGCTCCCTGCAGCCAACAGCAGCAGCCAGCGAGGTTGCAGGCACTTGCAAGGGGTGGCTTCTTCCTGAGTTACCTGATGTTACCCCTAAAGAGGTCATGTTTCTCTGACAGCCCCCAGACCACAAACTTTGAGCTGAGCTTCGTCTGAGATGCATCGTTTCCAACCCAGGAGAACCTAACTGGAGGTGGCTTGAGGTGATGGCCCCCCAAGCGCAGACCTCCCTGAGTACTCCACCCCTTGGTACTCCCTTGGGTGCCCCATTTTTTTGTCTTACCATGTGTGCTCAATGATGTTGTCTGATGTCACCTGCATGCCGGGAGAGGAGCTGAAATCTTCTTCGTTGCTTAAATTTTCTTGACTGCTCTCAAAACCAGCCTCTCTTGGGGGCTTTACATCTGACTTATTTGGAAAACTACTCCTCCTCCTGTCTACAGTAGAATTCATCTCACCTACCTTTAGACACTATTATGTGAAAGTCGGTACCTTGACTGCTCATCCCCGCTCCCTTTCAACACAGGGGGGGAAAAAGCTATGCCCACAGTGTGAATCATCTGATTTATTTTGGACAACTACATTAGGATGAGATGAGCAGCACCTAAAAGCGCCAATTTCTCTCCATTAAGGAGAAAGGGACCCCAAGGTCCCCGTAATAAACATTAGATATCAACATGACGGATATCTGTTCCTGGGCAGAGCATCTCTAGCCTCATGCTTCCCACTGAGACTGTCGTCAGGAGAGACACTCATCTGATGAAATTCTCCGCCATCGTGAAGCTCCTGGGTAGCTCAAAGACGGCAGAGTTACAGCTGTGTTTTACTTCAAGGTATGGAAACACAACGTAATTACACATTGCAAATCCTTTCTGGACTTCCAAAGCTTGTCTTCCTTTCCATGTTTGGACTGAAGCTTACCTGCAGTCTCCCCACAGGTCTATTTTGCTGTTCCTGTTTTGTATATATGAGTTTTAAATCTTTTTTTTAAAAAAAGATGTTCTTCTCTTATTTTTAAATTCTGGGGATGTCGCTGTGCATGCTGAATTTTAAGAAAATCCTTTTTTCTGTCGCTGCTTCTGTACTGGGAAATATATTGACTTGACTGAGCATTTATAATTAAAATATCTGGTATTCAAAGCTTCCGAAGACTCACCGAATGACAGTCAGACACACCTTGCTGAAGCTGGAAACGGCACATTTTATCTGTTGTTTGCAAGTGTCTGTCACAACATGCCAGGTTTGCTCCTCACTCCCTGGTTTGCTTTTATCTGCTTGACAATGAAAAATCACGCTAAGCCACGGGGAAATTTGCATCGCAAAGATGCATCTCTGTGCTCAGTCTTCCTTCCTTGTGATAAAGTCAGTAGGTTTTTCATTTCAGGATCGCAACCCATATGGTTGGTGAAAAAAAACACTCTCAAGCCCAGGTGAGCAGCTCCTTATTCTTCGCTGTGAATAGGAGAGCTGGGAGGGCAACGCAGCCTCTGAAGGATACGGCTAATAAAGTATTTACCCTAAACTAAGGAAGATGTCCATCTGGCTGTTCATTTCTAAAACAATAACCGAAGAATGAGCCACAAGCCTCACATCTTATTCATTCTGATTGACTTTACCTGGAGTCCACTAGATGAAGTTGTAGCCTGGGAGGACCCTGCCCGCCTGCAGCAGCTGATGGTCCCCATGAGGCCACCAGCATCAGGCAGCAGCGGGATGGCAGGGTCAGCCATCAGAGTGGCTCTGAGCAGAGGGCTGTCATCGTTGTCACTAAAACCTCTGCTTTCACACATGTGTAAAAGGCTGATTTGCTCTGGGGCTCTGCACAGAGGAGTTTGTTTGGGGAGCAAATTTTTGGTTTAATTGTATTTCAAAGAGCAGGTCCTTGAATGCTCCAGCCATAATAAACGGCAATAGGTGAGGAGCTGTGGTGGACTTGGCAGTGTTAGGTTTACGGTTGGACTCGATGATCTTAAGGGTTTTTTCCAACCTACGTGATTTGATGATTCTTGTGCTAACACAGCATGAATTGAGGCAAAGTCAAGCTGTTACAGACACCTCTTGTTGGTAATCCATGCGCAGCATAGTCGTGTGGCCCATGAAACCATGGTACACACAAAGACCTGGATGTAGTTGATTTATTTGCTAATAGAATTAACCAAATCTAGCAATAAATGAAGGCTTTTCTAAAAGCAGATGAACGCAGTAGACTTCATTAGAGTGGGGCAAGTTTTCCTCTGCCTTGTGGAAGATGGACGTGCAGCAGCAGCCATCTGCCGAAAGACATTTCTGCAGGGCTTCTCGATTGACTCCACTCCCCCTACCCTCCTTGCCAACAAAAATAACGAGACACAGAAATAAAATGAAATAAGTGTAGACAGAAATGTAGCTGCTGGATGCCTTCCAAGCCTGCCCTGGGGTTGAATCACCTGTCCTGGCTGTAGCTTTCAGCGGCACTTCTGGTCCAGGGTCGCTGGGTGGGTGGTGGGGTCAGTCCTTCCCAGGTCTTGGTACTTTGGGAAAGGTATAGAATATATAAAAGGTGAGGGAAAGGTGAATTAGGAGAGAAAGAAGCTAAGGAAAAAGTAGTGTTGTGTTTTGTGTTTTTTTAACCTGGCTAAGACTGATTTACGGCTGTGTGAGGAAGCGGAGCTGTGCCTCAAGGAGCTGCGAGTCTGGAAGGAGGGCAAACATGTGAAATTTGGTCTTGCCCACACCGGAACACCCAAAAGGCTGCAAACTTTTAGGTAATTATCTATAATTTATTACTTATAACATATAGGTTGTTATAGTTAATTATATGTGTAATTATAATATATGGGGTAATACGTAATATATTGATCATAAAATTATATTATCTATGAAATATGGTAGAAAATTACCTACAATTTCCCTGTCCTGAGATTTTGATTGATTACGCACCCTCGTTCTTAACCACATCCAATCTTGCCTACTGGCTGGGAAGCAGGGTGCTACCAAAACCCATCCTTGTGCAAGCGCTGTGGCTCTGGGCCCAGGCCAGGGGTTTCGGAGTGTGTAGTTGGAATTTGGGGCCACCCAACCTCCGAGAGGGTACCCGAGGAGGACACAGTGGTACAGGTTCACGTATGTGGCCATGGACTGAGGGAACATTTTCCTGCGAGTGTGTGAGTCCCAGGAGACTCAGCTGATGAAAAATATTTTTCTATGGTTGATGTCTCACTAGATTTCTGGCAGCAGCTTTTGAAGAGGAAAAAAAGAAAGAGCAAGTGTTTCATTCAAGAAGCTCCTTGCGAAATACAGTTCCTTTAGATTGTGGTTCAGGTTGCTCCAGACAGCTGAGGGCTGCCCTGAAAACACAACTAGTTTTGATGTCAGGGAAGACACTAAAACTCACATAGATGATGCTGTCATCCCCGGGGAAAGGCAGTAAAACTGGCAACGCTGACACACGAACAGCCCCCAGCAGGACACAGCAGGTGGGGGCGAGGACTAACCACGCACCCCAGGGGGGATGGCCCGAGGAGAGGACTTCTCGGGCAGGAGGTGGGTGTGCCTGGGGCTCTTCTTGCTTTGATAAATGAACCAGGACCAGGGAGACAGCCCCAGTGCCAGCCCCAGAGCCGGCCTGCTGGTGGCATTCAGTGCCTGCTCTGCTTTAGCTTCCTGGTGCAAAGGTGTTCACTGGATGGAGGTTAAAATGTTCATGCAAATAAGAAAATGAAGAATCATAGAAAGGTTTGGGTTGGAAGGGACCTTGAAGATCATCGAGTTCCACCCCCCCTGCCATAGGCAGGGATACTATAGAATCATAGAATGGGTTAGGTTGGAAAGGACCTTGAAGATCACCAAGTTCCAACCCCCCTGCCATGGGAAGCGACACCTCCCACTAGACCAGGTTGCCCAAGGCCACCTCCAGCATGGCCTTGAACACCTCCAGGGATGGGGCCTCAACAACTTCTCTGGGCAACCTGTTCCAGAGCCTTACCACCCTCAAAGTGAAAAACTTCTTCCTAATGTTTAATCTAAACCTACCTTCTTCCAATTTGAAGCCATTCCCCCTCGTCCTATCACTCCATGCCCTTGTAAAAAGTCCTTCCCCAGCTCTCCTGTAGGCCCCCTTTAGGTACTGGAAGGCTGCAATAGGGTCTCCCTGGAGCCTTCTCTTCTCCAGGCTGAACAACCCCAGGTCTCTCAGCCTCTCCTCATAGGAGAAGTGCTCCAGCCCTTGGATCATCTTTGTGGCCCTCCTCTGGACCTGCTCCAACAGGTCCATGTCCTTCTTATGTTGTGGCCTTCAGAGCTGGACGCAGTACTCCAGGTGGCGTCTCACGAGAGTGGAGTAGAGGGGCAGAATCACCTCCCTTGTCCTGCTGGCCACACTTCTTCTGATGCAGCCCAGGATATGGTTGGCTTTCTGGGCTGCGATCATGTATTGCTGGCTCATGTTGAGCTTCTGGTCAATCAGCACACCCAGGTCCTTCTCCTCAGGGCTGCTCTCCAGCCATTCTCTGCCGAGACTGTATTTGTGCTTGAGATTGCCACAACCCAGATGTAGGACCTTGCACTTGGCCTTGCTGAACTTCACGAGGTTGGCATGGGACCACCTCTCCATCCTGTCCAGGTCCTTCTGGTTGGCATCCCTCCCCTCCAGCACATCTACCTTACCACACAGCTTGGTATCATCGGCAAACTTGCTGAGGGTGCAAGAAGCGCTGTTAGGTACGATGCCCCAACCACTGAAATGGTGTCCATAGAGGAGTAGGGGACGGGGTCACAGGTTTCCAAAAACACCGTGGCCGATGCTGGGAAGCAATGGCTGCAGCACGAGCTAACGCAGCTCATCCAATTCGGCATCTGCCCCTGCAAAGTCCAGTGCCAGGAAAAGCTTCCCAGTTATGGGAGATAAACAGTGACTGAAAAGGCTGAGCAGCTCCTCACAGCTGCTGTGAGAGTGCACTTGCTGACTGGGGGCCAAAGGTGTTGACATGTTTTTCGGGCAAGCTGTGGCACTGAAGGAGCGGGCAGGGCTGGTGGCAGTGAGTGCTGATGGCGGAGGGAGAGAGGGCGGCCCTGTGGTACACCCGCTCCACGGGAAATATGGTCTGAACCTGCTCTGCACCTCCAGTCTCCCCAGTGTAGAGGAGCAGCAGGACTGGTTTCACCGTAGGAGGCGCAGAGTTGGATCCTGGTCCATCCTCAGCCCAATTGATATGCAAAAGGCACCGGGGAAAGAGGTACCACTCGCTTTTCCACTCACCCAGAGAACGATGCCCTAGTTGCACCTCTGCTCGGCAGGCAAGGAGCTATGAAAGGAGGCAGATGCGGCAGAAGACACATCAGCTATTTGTGCTCCTGGATATGGGGCAGGTTAACTGGGATGTTGGAGAGGGGCTGGCTGCTCTCTCCCCGAGATTGGTTGCAACCCACTGGCAGCACTCCAAAATTTGCCGATTATCACAGTTTGCATTTAACTGAGCCGAGCTGGAGATGGGGTAACTGAAATTCAACAAGTCTCGGAATATTTGCTGTTCTGCCCCTGCATGAACTCACACAAATCTATTTTTCAAGGTTTATGGTAAAACTCATTCGTGCAGCTCAGGCCAGGCTGGAGATCTTTTCTGCATCATTAGTTCCTTGGCTTGTTTTTCTTTTTCCAAAGTTCTCTGCAGGTCATTCCCCCCCAAGTGCAGCGAGGGATGGAAGAGCACATTGAAATCATTATTGATAAACAGTTACATCTTGAAACTACACAGAGCCATTATTTCACAAAGATACGAACAAAATGGTTTTGCATCGTGTGAATTATTTTCCTATTTGAAACACAGAAATCTCTCTCAAATAGCTTTAAAACCCATATTGTAGTGAAGCATCCAGTTTGTTCCATTAACTACTCACGGAGTCAACTGGAGAACCACTGTTATTAATTTCAATGGAAAGCTAAAATGCAGTTCATTTTCTGTAATTGCAGGCCCATCACCTAAAGACCCAGGAAAGGCTTTTAATCCAAGGCATTTTTAGAAGGGTATGATTACATCGCATATCTTCATAAGGTGCATAATTACCTGGGCATCAATCACAAAGAAACACAAAGAGCCAAACTTCCCAGGCTGTTAGAGAGCGGTCCCCTCCCGCTGCCCCGGGGCCGCTGGCGTGTGGGGTGCTCGGGTGGATGCTGGAGGTGGGGGACCTCGCTGGGACCCAGCCGAGATGCTGCCCCCAAGCAGACTGTACGCTACCGGTCAGAGGATGATGTAGAGAGACCCTGAGCCTGGAGGAAGCATTAGCGGGCTAAAAGATGCCTTGGGAAAAGCAGCATTTAAATGGTCATAGGGGAGTGGCTGAGCATCACAGCAGTGGGATGGCGACAGGGACCATGCAGAAAGGTGAGAAAAAATGTCAGAAAGCTTGGGAAGAAAAATCTGAGGGTAAATGCTATTTAGTTTAAGAATGAGAAAGACTCTGTGAGGTGCAGAATATTCAGCAGAATACAGTTTCACTCCAAGGGCACAGGAGAACCCATGACAGCCAGATGGCTGTCCCAGGACCCCTGGGTGAGGGTGGCTCCCGTCTGGTCCCAGCTGCCCTCGTGGTCATCACCTCACGCCAAGCTGCCAGCTGCGCTCACACCGTGCGGTTTAAATTTGAGGTCTTCGCTACCTTGACTCTATTCAATCAAAACAAATCGCGCAGCTCCTCTAGCCTGCCTGTGGGAAGAGGGAACTCCAGCTGGAAGAGAGAAGAAAGGAAAAGCTTTGGGTCTGAATTATTGCTTGGCCGTTCCTCTTACGGAGGGACAGCCGTGATCACCTGCTGCAATTGAAGGCTGCCGCAGCCCAGAGGCGTAGCGGCAGGACTTGCGGCCACGGGCAGAGTCTCAGTGCAGGGCCACCATTTCCAAGTGGGGTCCTTTGTACTCACCAACCTGACTCACGGAGGAAACTCAGATCAGTGGAAACTGATGGGGATGTAGTGATAGGACGAGGGGGAATGGCTATAAACTGGAAGAGGGCAGGTTTAGATTAAACATTAGGAAGAAGTTTTTCACTTTGAGGGTAGTAAGGCACTGGAACAGGTTGCCCACAGAGGTTATTGAGGCCCCATCCCTGGAGGTGTTCAAGGCCAGGCTGGATGTGGGCAACCTGGTCTAGTAGGAGGTGTCCCTGCCCATGGCGGGGGGGGTGGAACTTGATGATCTTCAAGGTCCTTTCCAACCTAAGCCATTCTATGATTCTGCGAAACACATAGATGCCAGAAGACCAACCCAGTTAAATCAGGCGTTTGATGTGCATTAGCAGCCCCTTTCCTTCGGCTCTTGGCATTAGTCCTCTCCTGCTTTAAGCACTGATGGATACTGAGCAGTGGCAGCAACGGCAGAGGTGTGACAGACATGAAGCCATTTCTTTCCAGGGCTGCTTCACCAGTAAAGAGGAGTGACCTCCTGCTGGGTCTCACTACGAGGGACCCTTTAATTGATTGCAAAGAGAGCTAAGTGTACTTAGCACCACAGTGGATGGGGACTAAGGTGGGTAATAGTGGTGGCAGAAGTAGCTGTTTGGGAAGCAATTTAACTAATAAAAAAGTAAGAAACAAAAAGGTCAAGCCTTGCCTCTGCTGTGCTGCATTTCATCTGCACATGAGCGGTTTTTGATGTTTTTTTTTTTTATCTGGCACATTTCCCCAAACACAGTAACATTTTTTAACTTCAGTGGATGACATTTAGTAATATGTTTAAGGATCTGTAATATTTTATGCTTGTAGCTTTTTGCGATTGTTGTTCCAATATGGCACTGATGCTGGTATTAAAGTCTAATGTGATTAGAAAGCTCAATTGTATAACCGAGGGGTTATACTCTTTATCTATTCTAATCTGATTAAAATGCTTCTCTTCAGTAGCTTTCCGCAATCGCTTTATAACAAAACCTGGGAGCAAAGCCACCGGCACTTTGGTTTGTCCCAGATCGAAAGAAATACCAAATGGGTTCCTTAATTGCGTACTTCACTCATTACTGTACAAAGCTGGGTCCAAACTGCAAAGCCGGCTCCGTTGGGCTTTAGTGGAACTGCTCACTGAGAAAGGGCTTGTGGAACCGGTGGGATGCCCAGGCTCGCCCAGAGGCTGGTTAAGGTTCGATACCTGCCTGCTTTAAGGGCGGAAAAAAGGCATTTTGGGTCTTGCTGCCCAGTGCTGAGGTTGCTAAGCAATGAAGTCACTACAAGTAGCTAATGTCACGGCGACATCTAAACCCCATCATAGCATTAAACTCATCATTGTAATTAAATTCTCTCACGGCTTATGATACCATCTCCCTTACGTGATGTATCTTGTCCAGCCTAGTGGTAAACTAGTTAATGCAACAGAACACAGCCACCTCTAATTTCCATTGCCATTTAGTGCTCATATGCCACAATTTGTCACAAATCCGAAGGCACAGTACAGAAAATGCGCTGCAGAGAATGCCGTTAGTGAATGAACAGGTAAAAGCATGAAGAGCTAGCTCTGTTTTACTAAAACATACCTCCCCTCCTTCAACTGTTCCCCTAATGATTACCAACACTGGCATGACACAAGAGCTGCCTAAGACCAAACAGCTGCCAAAATAGAGGTGGTTTTGCACCACCATACACCATGCTTTGGGGACAAAGCAGAGCTGCTAGATTAGGGGTTGGAACTAGATTACCTTTATGGTTCCTTCCAACTTAAACCATTCTATGATTCTATGAACCTCCTACACAGCAGAGGTTATTCCGTGTGCTATGGACCCATAGTGTTAGGCAAGCCTAACTCCGAGACCAGAGAGTGCTCCTGATGTGTTGACACGAACCCTTGCAGCTGCATCTTAACTGGTGGGGATGGTTGTTCTGCAGACCACCTCCCCTGCAAGATGCCCAAGTCACCACTGAGACCACAACCACCGACTCCAGTGTAGCTGAAGCCGGTATTCGCCACCACGGCAGGCTGATGTGGGATGCAAAGTGGCCTCCATGCCACTGCCTCTTCTCTCAACCTTCTCCACTGTTGGTTGCTGCGGCTAACGCAGGGTAGGAAAGGTGTGGGAAGGAAGTTGAGGTGTTTAAGTTAGCTGTTACTACTTGGGAAGGATGGTGAAGAGAGGCAGCCCCTCCAAGATGTGATATTTGCCCCAAAGAGTCGCAGAAGAGGCTCTCCCTTTCCATCTCCTGCCCAATTCCTCCCCCTCCTGTGATGGGAGCAGTTGGCTCTCATTCCTCCTTTGGCAAAACAAACTTGGCTTTCCCCGCTGAGGAGCACGCTGTTTCTGCTTGGCTGTGCTCGCAACCCACAGATTCCTCCAGCCAGCCTTTACCAGCATACTTTAGCAACAAAAACAACCCCCAAAACCAAACACATTCCTTCTCCTTCTAGAACAGCTTCAGGCACAGTGAATGCCACGGCAGGCTCTGCACCTTTGACTGGACTCTCAGACCTCTTTGATTTCTTAGTTGTCTGAAGTTTTCTGCATCACTCTACAGAAGGGAACTCATCACCATCATATCAATTGCAGTGCATCATTAACACGGGCACTGCATCCATATTGCACTGCTAATATTCAGGGGACCCATCCACGTGGTATGTCAACAAACAGAATGACATCAACTTTTAGCTAGAAATAAGCTTTCTTACCCATATAACATTATTCGAACTGTCCCAGAAGCATAAAGTCTTAGGCTTTCTCAATCCTCTGGGCAACAAGTAATCTAAGAATTGTTCTTCACTAGCTGGACAGATTTATATCAGGTGTGATGAGGCCACTGTAAATCATTTTCTGTCTCTCCTTTTTCTATGTGTTGGGGAAAATCCACTTTTTAGGTAAGTTTGCTTGCCTAGAATTTTCCTGAGACAACTGGGATGAGCATATTCACTGACCTTCCTTGGTGCTACATCTTCATGGCCTGTGTGGCATTGGACACATGTGGTCTTAACTCCATGTTGGCCACCATTGCTGCCTTGCCTGGCATGCTCATTAACTCATCAGGATGTCCTACCTTAGTCGTTTTTATGATCCATTAAAACTGCCTCAGAAGTAAATGGTCAAGTTTCTTAACTACAAGCAACTTGCCTTGTTTCTGATATTATCTGGGTCACACTATATCTGAGAACCAGGCTTAGATTTTCATTATACCCACCCCAGATCTATCAGGGAATCCGCAAATAAAAGAATTCTTAATTCTTTTGTGATGGTGAATTTTCCCCTCGGTTGTTCCTGACTCTAAAGAGGAAGTTTAGAGGAGCAAATGAAATATCTTTAGATTTCGCGTCATTGGCATGCTGTGAAGCAGAATAAATTGGTTTACATTCTTCGCTGGAGATCCCTAGGGTTGTCTGGGGAAGGTGTTCCTCCCATGAAGCTCCAGCACACACATCACTAGGTGCACCACCTCACACAACAGCTCTGTGCACCTTCAGCTGCAACAATGAATTCATTAATCTGTCTGTAAATCAAAACTCTGATGGTCTGGCTCTTACCTTACAAGTACAAGAGCTGATAACCCACTAGCAGATGCGGCTGGTTTCTTCTGTGTTTCTGTACATAGACACAGTTTTGTTTTAAAGGAACTCATCTATTTGTAACCTACTAACTACCGCAAGGAATAAGAATCCAGGGTCTGGGCAACTTCACTGCAAATCATTAAGAAATTGCTTTTAGACTTATTCCAGCTTCACAGACATCTAAAGATAGAGCATACTTGCCTGCAGGAGATGGAGATGGGAATTGATTACCAGGAGGCTCAAGTTTCAGCTCTAAAACTGAGGTTTCCAGCAAGACTGTCTCCTTGCATGAAATCTATGCAGTAAAAACATCCTCCAGCTGATCGGTACCAGCTGCCGCTGAGGGGAAAAGAGGAAACGCTGCTCGCAGCAAAGTACCATAAGGCACAGATCTTGCCTCCATTTAGAAACACTTCTCAGTGCTGGGATTACTGGTTAAACAGCTGGTATGTTACCCTGGCTGGATGACCATGCCCTCAGACTCTTTTGGTACACTCACTCACTATAATTTACGATAAATCACAGCAGAAAAGAAGTATCTTTAAGATGAGCCTCCCCTAAGCTACCCATATCTTTTGCAAAGAGCGAGACAATACTTCGAGTTATGACAATGAGTAGAATGAACTTTTATTTTCATTCATCCTTCATTAATACCATACAATTAGATAGCAATATCTGGAAAAAAAAAATATCTTGAAATAATTTAAAACAGAAGGCACAGAAAACCAAACCCAACTATGCAGCTACAAGAGAAAGGGGAAAAATGACTCAGGAAGGGAATTAATTCAGAAAGGTTTTATCGCTACACATTCTGATCAAAAGTTACAGCACACAGAAACAAAACTGCACAGTTTAAGCTAACCCACGCTTTTTTTACATGTAAAAGAAAAAAAATATCTGATTTTTGCAGGGTTTTGAATGAAAAGTGTAATTTTAAAAATAAAAAACATTAAATCTAGTACATATGTCAAAATCTTCCCTAAAGGCTACACTAAGATGTACTTTACAAAAAAAATCTGTATGAAGAGCAAAGCATACAGTTAAACAGCATCTGGGGATGGGAGGAAACCTGTTCTCAAATCAGTGAGAGTACAAATACGTTTGGTGTTTGCTTCAGAAATGATTCTCAGTACAGTAATATACTGTAGAGAACATTCTTTTGTATTTTAATATTATGAAATTAAACCAATAGCATACATTAAGTACAGAGAGGAATAAAACCACTTCATTCATATGAGATGTCTACAGGGTTTTTTTTTTGCAAAAGAGTAACTTTATTTCTTTTTAAAACAAAGCTCCTGGAATTAATGACATGCGATAATATGCCCCGATATTATACCGGCTAAGTTTGAAAATAAAGTTCATGCTTCACAATTGAAATATGCTGTGATTCTCAAATACATTCTCTGGTAATTAATAATACAATACAGAGGTCATTCATAGAATCAGTTCAGGCTGGGAACCCGGTTTATAAATGAAACTCTTTTTCAAATATGCAGAACACTGACAACACACAGGGTTAGCTCCAGGTCAGCACATTTCCTTCTGCGCTCCACCCCTCTTTTCTTAAACAAATGGGTGCTTAGCCTGCAAATATCACGGAAAGGCAAAGTCTAGAAGTTACAGGTTGGTTTGTAAAAATACTAAATACAATCCAAGATAAATAGTATTACTCTTACTGACAACTTAATAGCAGGTGCTCTCTAAAGGAAAAAAAAAAATATCCTGAAATGCAAGAAAGATCGTTTCAGCATTTGATATCAAGGCATTTGCACATTTGTCAGGAGGTGACAGAATAAGAGTGAACTTTGCAGCTTACTTTGCAGTTGGACTTGAATTCAAAGAGCCTTCCCTCTAGCCTGCCAACCCATAAACCATAACGTATGGTTTCTTAATAGCTTGCTTTTTTCCTGGAAATAATTCTCTCATTTAGAAAGTACAAGTCAAAGTATTATTTCCACACATGAATAAAGACAGCTGACAACTACAATAGAAACGGTAAAAATGATCGTCGTAAAAATGTTCATCAAAATTCTCTGACATAGCAAAACATTCATTTGTAAAGTAAAGTCTAATACTGCAAGCCACTCACTCAAAGGCGACCTCGGGCACGTGTATTCTTGCCAGCATTGCAACAGTAATTACTTCCATATTTCTTGTCATTATAGAATACAAACTCTGTAATATATTAAAGTTTCCTAACAAAGAGTCCAATTATTGCACTTTATAAAAATTCCAGTAATATCAGGCTTTTATCCTAACTTCTCTATGAACACTGATGCCCTGCAAGAAAAATTTGGGGGACCAAGTAATTTCTGATGAGTAAGATGGATTACTTGAATCAGTCTGAAATATTGAATCAAAAATGGAAAGGCTTACGAAATGAAGAGACGTACCTTTGGAAACGCATTTTGATTCATAGCAGCAGATAAGATGTGTCATTGCGGTACTGACACACGTTCTCTTCGCAGGGAAGAACGAGCACATGGCTATTACGTTTATATATCACATATAACTCAAGAACTGTGCAGAGAAACCCAAAGAACCACTAAGTTGTTCTGCTGACTCTACAAACCTGACGGGGAAAGCTCAATGACAGCCATACCGGAGTGGGAGTTTCTCTGAGAGCTCGTGTGTATTTGCATTTGCGTCAGCAATGGATATAGCGAACAGAAATGGCTATTTCAGGATGGAAAGATATATAGAATAAGTCTGAGAGGCCCGTAAAAAAAGAAAATACAGCAGTTTTGGCCCTGTTTATAACCAGCTGTATCAATAGGGAAAAAAAAAAGATAGAGGAGGTTTTTTGTGCTAGCTGTCTAGAAAAAGACGCTGCTTCAACCGAAGTGATTCAAAATCTATATGAGGCTCCCAGGCCAGCAAATCACGGTTAAAGTCACTTTGTTCCTCTGCTCCTTCAGCATGGGAACGAGTGCAGAATGGCTCATTCCAACTGTGGATAGTCCGTTTACAGCAACAATCATATCACCACACCTAAAAAACACAAGAAGAAAAAAAAACAAATGATGGCTACTGCTCCGTAGTATCTAGTACACACCAACAAACAGTGCTTCATTGCTGGGGTGGTAGGTTTGCACCAGGTTGAAAGCGTAGCTAAAACACCCAAAGGGGTTCAATTTTAAGTTTGTTTTACTACTGAAACTCATCTGGAAATTCCCAAACCCCCAGATGGACTAGATGACCTTTAAAGGTCCCTTCCAACCCAAACTATTCTGTTTCTGTGATTTCAATTCTAATACAAAGATAGTTTGGTTATTAAGAGCTGACCTGTAGG
>NW_009647838.1:350761-360703 GCF_000708025.1 Charadrius vociferus
GTAGGGAAACGTGAAAAGAGAGAGTTGGAAAGATCTAACGGAGTCAAGAGAACATAATGAGATAGCATATGCATGACAGCAGCATTTCTGTTTGCTTTTGTGGATAATAACACATTTACACCAAACATGGCTTTACCATAGGAGGTGTAAGTAAAGACGCTTATGGTTACTGACCACATTCCAACCGAAAACCTTGTTTTTGTCAAATGTAACCATTTGTGTAGAAATCTCCCTCAGCAGACGGTTCAACTGAAGCTGTAGCATCTCTGTGTTTTGAAGCAGGGAACAGAAATTGGGGAGGGTGCTGTTTGCTGGCCTTGAGAAAATTGACCTTGAAAGGCTAAGCTTCAGTTTTTATAAGCTCAAGAGAAACTTCAAAAAAGCGCCTAAGTTCTTCCTACATTGTGCATGCTCCATCTCCAGGTATCTCTTCTCTGCAACTTGTGTGTGTGATTGGCATGCTCCAGAGCCAGTCGAACATGAATCTGGAGATCAAACAGGACTTTTCCTGAAACTGATCCTGCCAACTATTGGAGGCTCCAAAATGGATGGCAAAAAGATGCTCTCCTGAGCTGTCCCAGTGCCCTCCACTAGGGCAGAGCAGAGGAAGAAGAGGCGGTGTGACCAACACCAGTCAAATGTGCACTCAAAAGCACTTTTCTGCCTAAACCAAGGTACCCCATCACCCAAACCACAATGCTACAGCTTACTGAGTGGGGCTTCACTCACTCGCCCTTTCTGCTAAAGTCATTTCACCTTCTATAAGATCACACCAGACAGATAATATAGGCAAAAAAACTCTCTTAACTATTGAACTGTGAAGTTATTTTCTTCCTTTGTCTCTGGCCAAACAAAACATTTAGATAATTTAAACAAAACAGAAGAGCTTCAAAAAGCCCAGGCCCAGGATAACTCACAGTGCAGGTTCTAAGGAGCTCTCTCTTGTTGATAGCCCATTTTTAAGTCCATATTCTCAGTAAGACAGTACATTTAAACAGAGGGTACCTATATCACAATATCACACAAGAGCATCTTTTCCATTCCTTACAAGAGGGTAAGTGTGAGCACAACCACTCTTCCCCTCTTCTTAGGAATGATGCTTGAATTTCCATTTGCATGAACACTTCTAGTTATTAATTTCGCAATCTGAAATTATTTACTTTGGGTTGAACTGAGATCTTTCATTTAATCCAAACTGTTTTATAGTTGTCCAAAAAAAATGTAGCTTTGTGTTCAGCCAAGCTATTTTTTCATCTATTTATTTAGTCATTGAACTGAAAAATCAGTTACTGGCAAGGCTCTAGGCATAAGTATATTTTTTCTTAAGTTACTTTTTAAGTAAACCTACATGTAAAAATCATGCCATAAAACTTCAAGTTGCATATTCTTTACCGCCACCTTCACAAAAGATCAGTTTATGAACAAGAGAACCTTTCATAGGAACTGTACGTCCTAGTTCTGAACTAATTCTACACAAGGCTAAGATGCATATACGCATATTAGACCTCAGGGTTGCATCCAAACATAACATCTAAGTAGAATCATATAATCCTTAAGATCAGAGGGGTCCTCAGGAGGTCTCTAGCCCCACCTCCTGCTCAAAGCAAGGTCAGCTGTGAGATCTGACCAGCTTGCTCAGGGCTTTATCCAGTTGGGTCTCAGAAACCTCCAAGGACAGACTTGGCAACCTGTGCCACCACCCTGACCATCCTCATGGGGAATCGGTTTCTCCTTATAACCAGTCTCAACCTCTTTTGTTTAACTTGTGCCCACAGTCTCTCTTCCTCTCGGCCTGCACCACTGTGAAGAGCCTGGGCTCCATCTTCTCAATAATCCCTTTGTAGGTGCTGGAAAGGGCTGTCCCCAAAGTCATCTCTGCTCCAGGCTGAGCAAGCCCAGCTCCCCCAGGCTCTCCTCCTAGCGCAAGTGCTCAAGCTCCCCCCATCTCAGGGGACTCCACTGAACTTGCCTCGTTTTTCAGTCTTTTTCATGCCAACTAATGACTCTTAGGGCACTGACATGGGCATTTGGTTCCTTAACTATCTTTTCAGAGATAGTGACTTTTTCAACTACTTTCTTGCCTTTCCATTAAAGCAGCAGCAACCATCTTCAGTACCAGAGTTTCCAGCAGTGGCTGGAAGGCTATATGAAGGCCATACAAAAGGATGAAGCGGTTTTCCCTACTTTACAGAAGTAAGTTCTAATTTTCTAGCCCTTCTCTAGGAAGACAAAAATGTTACGAACTAGACGGTTCTGCACATAGACATTTTGCAACGTCTCTTGGCCTAAAGGAGCATTCAACGGGGAGATGGGAGACAGCAGGTGACATCGGCACTGCAGCTGGGGAGGAGGACAGGAGTTGGCAGAGGTGCCAGCACAAGCACCACCTCTGACAGACACCCTTTCCCCAGCAGAAACACCTCGTACTTCCCTGCATCACACCCATCAGGGAGGCAAAACCCTACCAGCTGCATGATCCCCCCCCAGCACAAGACGCTACAGTGTATTTCCTTAAGCAATTAGTTGCACCAGCACGTAACTATTTAAAAGTGTTGATTATAATTATTAATTATTATTACTACTACTATTTTAACTTACTTTAATCTTCCATCAAAGTACGCGGGAGTTCCGAGAACAATCGTTTTAATGAAGAAAGGCTGGTTCGTGTGGTTCTCCTCGTAGCCACCGACGATGCTGAAACCCCAGCTCCCTAAATTGCTCCGCCGCAGTACTACGTCATGGCAGCTATGTAGGCAGCTGTGGAATGGAAGCACAGGATAGCTAGAGAAAAAGCCGTGTATACAACATGTAGATATTTTTATAGTAGGCACACCACCTGCTGTCTCATCGTTACCACTGTGCTAAGCGTGGAAGAGAAGGGGAGGGATGGTGATTCAACTTCTGTTCCCAGAGTAATTTTGCAATATTCAAACTGATTACCAAAAAAAAATACCCCTACAATCTTGAGACAGAAAAGTGCTTTGAAAGAAATAATGCAGTGCTAGAATAACCACCTAAACACAGTTAACTCTGTAAACTGACAGTAATAGAATGGCATTTTAGGGATTTCACAGGTGGCACGAACGTGGGTGGAAAGTAGATGCCTGATATGTTTAGTTTCCAAGTCAAAAATGCAATGTGTTTTTCTTCCACCCCCAGTCAGTTTAGGCTTTTTCTACTTTAAGTAAAGATCTAAAAATCCATGCATCATCTTTGCTGCCTCTGAACTGATGCATCACCAGTAATGACAATATAAGCGATTAACCATTTTATTACACTGAATGTAAATAATTCAGATCATGCTTCACTAACTGTACTGGTATATGTTATCTCCCCCGTGAAAATTAATTCTTGCTAATGAAGGTGGCAATGACTTTAATTAAAAAACAAAACCAAAACCAACATAGAAATTAACTTTTGGGTAAAAAAGATGCTAGGTTCTTTACTGGCATACAACACTCCTTTAAAGAACAGCAGCACAATATATAGCATAACTTTAAGGTCCACACATGGGTATCTGTAGTATATAAGCAATAAACCACTGCTGAAGCACAGAAAGGAAGTATATTTACCAAAACTGAGAGCTGTTTATTGAGATTAGGTAACTCATTAATACCTGAATAGAAGAGAAATTAATTGATAGTAAAACTCAGAAAAACTGTGAAATCTTTGGAGGACCAATGCATGGTTCTGTTATCTTCAGCTGCTTTCTGCTACCAATATGCCTGGTTCTTTGTTGCGGTTTTACGCTTAAATTATAGACCTGAGCCCGGTAACCCTATCAGAGGGAGAGGAATTAACTTCAGTCAGGGTGTGCTGTAGTGGGAGATCTTCTTGATAGCAAGCAATGCCGGAATGAGCTTACAGCTGTAGCCACAAGGGAGTGAAAAACAGAACAGTAAAAATGAAACACGGTGGCACGTAGCAGACTGCAGTTTAGTCAAGGGGAGGGAACTTGCTGCAAATCTTGAGGAGGTTTTGTGTTTGGAAAAGTTGGTAGTGGGTTCTTGGGAAAAAAAAACCAACATGGGGATTTGTAACTACAGGCTCATAAGTGTGCAAGAGAACCAGGTCGAGAGTCTGTCAGAATAGCAAGTCTGATCCAATATTCTAAAGTTATATATTTGGCGTCATAAATTTACATAACAGATTAACAAAGAGACACATGAGTATATACTTTGTGTTTTTATTAATAATCTCTCTGGCTTTAGATATTCTACAGGAAGTTACAATACAATTAAACAATAGAAAAGATGACTCGTGTTCAATGAGAACAATCCACGTAGGTAATTACTATGGTTTGTGAAGCGATAAAGCAAGTCTATTCATCTTGCAGTTTCCTAAGGAAACATTGCTTCTGCTCACACTCCACTTTGTAAGCACACTGCCAACTGAATATAGGTGAGATGGTCAGTCAGGCAGAAATAAGGGCAGATGTGCTGCAACTAATAACGTCTCTGCTTTCGTATCTCTCTAGGACTTAGCTTAAAACAGGTAACTAATTATTTTATCAATTAATTCCGTACCTTGGAAGTCCCAGCCACATGACCCATGATGGCGACCAGCTGGCATCGTATTCATTTTCACTGATGGTACTCAATTGTTCTTCATTAGCCTGGGGCTGCTCTTCCACAATCTGGACTTCCAGCGCTTTCAGGGCGACTACTGAAGAGGCAGCACTAGCTTTCAGCATGGCCACCGCCTCGCTGTGACTTAGGTTAGTCAAATCAATGCCGTTGATGTTCAGCAGCACATCACCTGTTCAAAAGGCGCAAGCGAGAACACATCAGTCTGTCAGAGTCATTCCTACCGACAGCACCTCTCGCGCCAGGGTTTCATTCAATACTTTATTTTTTGGAGCTGAGACCGTCTGAACTAACAGCCTGGGAATGTGAACAGCTCTGAAGCCTTATACTGTCGGTTTGAAACATTAAGAGATTGAACTATTAAGTATCATTTATTTCCACACAAGACATCAAATGCTGTGGCTTCTACGGTATATCGCCATGAAAATTTGAGACAGAAATTACCTAAGCACCTCACCATCTCGGCTGCAACTGCTATTGCAGATGCCACTACATAACCGTTTCCAGTAGTGGATCTTAGGTCCTAACTTCAAAAGGGAAGGAAGCATGATGGATGGAACAATACAGGCATCACAACATAACCAACTCTTGTAGGTAAGTGAGGTTCCACAGAGTGTTTTAGGTCTTCTGCTTTTTCTAACTTGTTATACGGGAGACCAAAATGGAATTCAAAAGCTACTGGAAAGGTGGGTACAAAAACTAGTCCATTAGAAGAAAGAAAAAGCACCTCTGCAAAGATAATCTGGAAAGAGCTGAAGCCACCAAAAAAATTGCCACAATTTTTATTTTATTTCAGAACATTTGTAAAAAGTCTCAGGATGAAAAGAAAAATGTTATTTCATGTCCAAGCAGTGACAGTCTCCTCTTTCACACAATATCTCACTTACCAAGGAAAGCCAGAAAAAACAAAGGAAAAGTGCAAACACCTGGGTCGCATTTGGAATGAGACTCACTTCTCAAAAGCTTTTTCCTCCCAGGGTAACCTGAAGTTGAGCTGCAGCTTAACTTGAAATCACTTTTGTTGCTGCTGTGGCTACTTTAATGTTACACAATGGAAGAGCAATTGCAACTCTTCCATCAAGTGTGTTTTTCATTGTAGTACAGAAAAAGGAAGCATACCCGTTGGTACGTGGGTGTAAATCTCCCTCTCTCAGAAGCATGTAAGGATGCTCCCACACCGTTCTTTTTAAATTTGCAATCTGTGAAGTTTTTTTCCTAAATTTCTTTCCTAAAACAATCTGTAACGCTGTGAACTCTGAACTGCAGAGATCCCATAGGCAGTCTTTGTTTCACACACGGCACAATATGTTTTAACCATCAAATGCTTTGCTATCGATCAGGCAGGACTGCCTTCACCTACACCGAGTCTAACCTCCACCTCCCGATTCCTTTCTGCAAAGCCAAGGAACACAGACGGGTGCTGTAGCACCCCAGAAGACCAGCAAACCCAAGCTGTCCCAAAGAATAAGAAAGCATTGGGCTACCAGGGTCAACACTGACGTAGTTTCAGGGGTAAACTTAGCGTGGGTGTGCTGTGGCCCCTCATCAGAGCATCTCTGCTGTTCAGATACTACACTGAGCAGCAGAGATTTCTCGGACAGAGAGGGGGCCCAGCCCACCGTATTAAACACAAAAACAGGATGCGCGCACCAAGCATCGCACCAGACCCTCAGCTCAGGGGACTACCGTCAGCTTTAAAGAATTTAACTAGACATTTCCTGATCTTATTCACTTCCCCTGCTATCATTCTCTAAACATCCCTTTCCTAGAAAAGGTGGAAGTGTGATACTAAATACTCTATTTCCATTATTGAAACATCCATCGGCGCCTCAGTAAATCTGTGAGAAGACTTTTTGACACCATCTGACTCCAGAGCACGTAACTCATCAAACAGCAATCAGAGGCCACCCGTGCCACCAGGAAAGCCAAGCCCCACCTCGTTTAATCCTGCCGTCTCTTGCCAAACACCCGTGAGGCTGTACGCTTGTCACAAAGATGGGCAGTTCGCCACTTTTGCTGCCTCTGCCTCCTGCCACTGTCATTCCCAGAGATTCATGTGGCTCTTTTTTCACAGTAATGTGTTTTTCTTGGCATGTAACACACTGGGAGAGATCCTGTTTGACAAGGATAAATAACATTGTTAAAACTTAAAAAAAAAAGAGAACAAAACACAACTAAATACACCCCAAAGCTATACTTTGGCACTTTAGCAGAATGGTTTAAAAGGACTAAGTAGTGCAAATCGGCTTCAGCTGGATTTCCTCCAGGTCAGAAAAAAAAAAAAAAAAAGCGCTACTGCTGTAGATAACAAATATAGACACAAAGTTTATAAAGGCCCATCCTGAAAATCTCACTCCAGTTTTTCTTAGCATCCTACACTAGAATGGGCTAAATGTTAGGACTGCACTACAAAATCATATGGTCAAAAGAGTGGACACAAACCAGAAACAAATCTTTTGATGTCTTGGTGAACATCAGCATTACCTCAGTAATAGTCAGTAGAATGTGGCCCAGAACTACAAAGAAGCTTCTAAGAAATGAAAACGCACACATGTTTTCATGATGGCGAAGAGAGACCATTTAAAGCCCTTACATGTCATGGGTTTTTTTCGCAGCTGGTATGGACAATCTCCCAGAGCACAAAGTAACTAAGGCCAATCAATGCTATCGGCTGGTAATGGGTGCCTCATGCCTAATGATTACAATGAAGACCCAAACCTGAAGCAAGAAGAGATCCTGTATTTAGTTTTCTAACACCTGAATTACAATGCCCGTTAAAGACAGCATCTATCATTTGTTTGGCGGCCAGCTCAGCCCAAACCACGACACTCATATTTAGTTTTACCCCATCAAAAGGATCTAAATCTGAATCAAAGTACGGTTTATTTGCTGAACTCCTTCCTCTTCAGGATATTTAGTCATACATTCAAACCACAGCCCATATACCTGTAGTAGCATCTTAAATCAACAGAATCCAAAATAACAGCAGAAATAACCTGGGAGATTCTTCCAACTCCAAATATTTATTTATTCCCCTGCCTTCTCCTGGAAAATGACAACACTGCTTTCTTCAACTTCCAATGCCACGTGCTCCTTCTGACTGACTCTGCTCCTCGCATATACACATTAATGACATATGTAGCTATACGTACACATACCATAGCTTATAAAGACAGCTCTTTCTTAAGTCTCCAGGCTTTAGGACCAACTGGCTGGTGCCATGCAATTATACAAACATTTTTGAAGCCAGAAGACTTCTAAGCCAACTGTAGGTTAATGAGAGAGAGGCAAAGGTAAATGGTATGAAACGTGGGAAATGTCCACTTGTGGTTACACAGGACTTTCCCCTTTGGAAGAGCCCAGGGATGGTACTGATACGTGAGGGAAACCAGCTCGGCCAACAGATCAACTTTGGAACTGCGATATAAACACAACCCATACTGGCAGATGGAAGGTGGTTTCAAGATCTGATATAGCTGAACTGTAGTCATTGTGTTGATATGGCCCAACGCTGTGGCAAGTACGAACGGCCACTAACTATATTTAGGAGCTTCACCTTTGTCCCTCAGGAGGAAAACAAGCTTCCTAGAGCCTCGCTTGTTCCTTTCCTGAAACTACCCAAACTTTTAAAGGAAAATACTATCAACACGTGTAAATCCTCCCAACAGCAGTACGATGTTAAACTGTGATGCCAACAGAGCGGACAGGAGGAAAGGCGGCTTGCTTGACATGGTCAACGTGACAATTATTTCACACAATCAACTTCTCAACTGCGAGAAGTCATATTTTTCTAACTACAAGAACATCTCAAGCACAGGCTTTATTTCTACAGGTCTTCCAGATAATTTGACACTAGCTTCATTAAATTCTCTTTGTTCTGCCTTTCTCTCCCTGCTTGACTCTGCAGAACTCGGCAGTCTTGCAGCCAGCACTGCTGCCTCATGGAGGAGATGACACATCCCTCCAGCATGCTCTTTATATGCTGGATGGTGTGCACCACATCTGCTGTCCGTTCTGGTTGCAGCCAGCACAGCGGCAACAAAAAAATAACGTTCTTGAATGACAGCTCTTCCGTGCAGCAGTAACACATGAGCCACTGGCTTAGACAAGGTCTTAACAACTACAGCTGTATGAGCTCAGAGAACTTTCTTCTTTCACTGTAGTCAGCAAATCAAAAAAAAAAACAACCAAAAACTTTTGTTCCCACTCCAGACATGATGCAGGACTTGAGTAGTTGGAAGTTGTCATCTTTTTTTTTCTTAATAGCTAAAAAAGAAGATATAACCCTTTCTTCCAGTCTTGCTACACACTTACTTAGAATATCACATGAGTAAAATGGCATTTATACCTCTTAGAAAGAGAAACACTAACCTTATGTGAGTTGGGTCTGCTGTGAAACAGCTGCTGGGACTGGTGTTGATGTGGGTTGCTGTTGTGAGTCCCGGTGTCTCGGATAATACTGACTGTCTGTGACTTCAGGGGTCTAGAGATGATCAAATTCACCCTCTCCCCACTAGCCTGTCAAATATATAAAACAAAGTAATGAAGTTGATAGGATATTGATTAGCGGAGAGGGAGGAAAACATATGAAGAAATATGAAACAAGACAACAGCAGAACCTGTTTTCCAGTTCCTGGGGGTGCCACAAACTGCTTAGACTGCACAGTCCCTTACGTGCTTCTTGTTGCAATTCCCCCCAGAACAGAGGGGATATTAACACTCCTCCTTTGGCTCTGATGTTACATGTACACCAGCTGGAAATCCTTTGCCAAAAGGGCTGTTTCTCACTTTGTGTTATGAAGCCTCAAACATTAAAAATCACCCAATTCCACTTGCAGCCTCTGCGAACTTCTGCAACATGAAGCAATAAAAGAAAGAAACGCCCCTGTGACGGCTCCAGGGTCTGCAGATTTTGGTCAAAAGCTCTGAACACCTGTGGTACTTCCCAAAGAGACTTCCAAGAAAGATGTTATATATGAGCAAACCGTCAAATTCTGGAGTTTGGGGAGTATCAGGAGACTCAGTTATCAGATGTTAAATAAAACATCCACTCTTCCTATTGCTGCAAACCTACACCTCAATAGATAAAAGTCACCCAGTGTAAAATTCCGTCCACTTCACTGTATCCAAAAACTGGGAAACAGAAATTACAATTCTCAAGATCATTGTTGCTTTTCTTTAACTGCAAGGGAAGCTTTTGAAATGTTTCCTAAAATACGTATTTACTACTTGTTTGTATCCACGATCTCTATGTGGTGCTGGGTTAAGCAAAGACGACTGCACGAGACTGCAAGAACCTTCTATTGGTCTATTCCACCTTTCCTAAAAACAGAGCAATTTTCACCAACATCCCGTC
>NW_009647838.1:360895-409329 GCF_000708025.1 Charadrius vociferus
AGGAAGCAGCAATGTGCTGCAGCTGTTTCCTTACAGACTGGGAGAAAGGCATGGAGTAAAGGTTTTCCTGTGGGAACAGGGAAGGGTCATATGTCACACTGTATCAAGCTTTGGGTAATATTTGTGTCCAGAACAGAGCCAGCCACTGGAAATAGCCCCTTCCTGAATACTCAGAAAATGAGTTTTACTGCATGGGATTCATGGGAGACCTATTTTTTCCTTCCCAGATGCTACCTGTTGCCTCAATGAAGTTTGACAAATCACTTTCCTGTTTGAACCCCAATTCCGTGCACAAGCAAATCTATACAAAACAAAGCCCACTTTTATAGAGTTTACTGAGAGGTTAAAACTACAGTACATACACAAATATAATACTCTATTTTTTTTTTCTGCTAAGCAATAGGCTACATGGCACTCTCTCTGCTCACATGAGCAGTCTTCTAACCTCTCAGGCTGTATGCCAGGGAAGACTAAGGCACTTTTCACTTCTGAGGAGGTGAAGTTCACCTGCTAGGTGCCAAGGCAGACCCTGTTTTGCACTATTATTTCCAGAACATAAATCACAGCAAATTGCATCGCCGCAGGCTTTCAGGCGTTACACAAGCTGTTCTGTCCAGGACAGACTCTACCCCAGGCTTTGCCCAAGAAATGAAGCTGAGCTAAGGACTTGGGTAGGGAATGCAAATTACCTGTATAACCTGAGCAGCAAGCTCAGGTGTCCCGTGCTTCAAGTCGTGTCCATTAATTGCAAGTACACGGTCATTGCTGCAGAGCCTGCCGTCTTGAGCAGCCAATCCCCCTTCCAAAAGATCAAGAATAAAAACTCCTGGCTCATCTGTTCTGCGTACAAGTTTAATGCCAAGCTGCTCGCTGGAGTCACGTTTATGCAGCGTCACTTGAAAGCTGTCTTCCCGCAAGGAGCTGGTGTTGTCGGCGTGGTTGTGTGTGCGGCTGCCGAACCGCCTCTCTCGCAGCACGGTGAGGTGCAGCACCGAGCAAGGCTGGGAGAGCACAGCGCGAGCGTGGTTGTGAGACACGTTGCTTATGTCAAAGCTATTGACCTGCAAAACAACAACCACAAAAAAATCCGAACGATATTGTCACGTGTTTAGTTGTTACTGGTTATGGAAATAAAGTCCTTTCCAAACTAAATTCAGAGCTAAATGCAAAACCAACCTTGGAGCAACCTACATATCTGACCCTACCAGG
Organism: Charadrius vociferus; assembly: GCF_000708025.1. Classification (NCBI taxonomy): domain Eukaryota; kingdom Metazoa; phylum Chordata; class Aves; order Charadriiformes; family Charadriidae; genus Charadrius; species Charadrius vociferus. Next base: position 362,105 of record NW_009647838.1, read on the forward strand.
CTTCTTCTCTCATCCTTCCGTACTCTCCTGCAAACTCATTTTGGCTTTTTTATTTATTTATTTTTAGGTTAGAAAAGACCCTTAAGTTCATCAAGTCCAACTGTTAACCTAACACTGCCAACTCCACCACTAAACCATGTCCCTCAGTGCCACATCTACACATCTTTTGAATCCCTCTGGGATGGTGACTCAACCACTTCCCTGGGCAGCCTGTTCCAATGCTTGACAAACCTTTTAGTGAAGAAATTTTTCCTAATATTCAATCTAAACCTCCCCTGGTGCAACTTGAGGCCTTGTCCCACAAAGGTGACAACATCTCTCTTACAGTCAACACCCGTTGTCATTATAATCCAGGGGTTTTGTTCTCTGGGTCTCCTACGTCATCTTCCTTAGATCTTTACACTGTTTGTTCTCCAGGACAAAAACTTTCTGTGTGCTTTCAGTGTCAAGCCCAGCATCACTTAAAACTATAAAATAACAACTATAAAAAGCATACATCCAAATCTCTGAAGAAAGCTTGTATCTAGCAATATGCAGTACTTCCATGATGTGAAAAATTTAAAAACCCCTTGAAATCCAGAATAATGAAAATTGTTCATAAAGGCAGCAGAAAAAGGTGGTTGTACTAGTTCTCAAGTCTTAGCATGAACTTAGGAGATTTTCCACTGACTTCCGCTAGGTCAGAGTTTCAGACTTATAACCTGTATCACTCAAAATTCAGTTGTAAATGAAAAGCACATTAAACTTTCACTCCCTATAAACAAGAATTGTGTTTGTTATGTGGCCCACTGATCAGTAATCTTCAGTCATTTCTTGCGCTATAAAGATAAGATAAAATTGACAGTGCAATGAGATTTGGCAGAAAACAGGAGCACCACAAAAACCTGCACAAAAGCTGTATTTGCCATGTTCTGTAAGAAGGTGTTCAAAGTTAACACTAAACCTTCATCCTTAGCACGTACTATTGTGCCCTGATGGAGGAAGCCCGGCCCCATAATTTCAGCAGATAGAAACTAACACCAAATGGACTATACTGACCTGCCTTACCTAAGCCTACAATGGTCCCCATTGCAACCTAAGTAAGGAAAAATACAGTCTTGCAGCTTCCCACCATCGAATAGCAATATTAACACTTAAAAAAAATAGGAAGAGAAAGGACTCATAAATCTAGGTATGACAGCCACCACATTTACATCACACATCTGAGCTGGGGGGGCTCCCAGAGGTCAATGCCAAACCATTTGGCCATGGTGGTTTCAGCAGGGTGAAGGGGTAGCCGTACCCGCGCTGAGCCACCTCCAGCCCCGTGCCCAGCACAATGCCACCGCTCCTGGCAGCACCGGGAGCTCGGACACCAAACCACGGCCGTGTCCCGCTCTGCTACTGCTCCGAGACAGGCTGTAACCTTGGGCAGAGGGAAAGGAGGCACAGCTAGGAGAAATAACATTTAGAGCTGCCACCAGCAAAACCCACTAGGGCTCATCTGTCAGAGCCCTTAAATTAAATCCAGTTTTATTTTTAGCTGTCGCTAGCCAAAGTAAATACATAAAATATGGAAGCATTCAAAGGGCACAGAAGAATATATGCAATAAAATGTAGTAATTCTTCCTACAAGGCAGTTCACAATTTCAGAACAAAACAGCCTTAGCATTTCTTGGGGAAAGAGATTCTCATTAGGACATGCTTTACATGAATTACAGTCACAGTCCAGCACAAAAAAAGGACAATTTGTAGAGCACTTTGAAAATGTTAGGTATCTATCTACACCTTGCAGACAACATACGCTTTTATGTAGCTGCTACTAAATGCTGTTCCCTCAGATCTTGAAAGGGTAATACTTCTTGTTTGACTGGGCAAGAAAATGCTGAGTTTCACCTCACAGTCCTTTCTGGCTTTCTTTTAGTCCTTTACTGCTCATAAAAGCCTTTGAAGACATTTTCAGAAATATTCGACTGAAGTGTGCACGCTGAGCTGCATGTAACTGCACTTAATTACAGCTGGCAGAGACTGAGCCTGGTCATTTTAATACAACAGCTCAGCACCTGCGCAGGTAAATTCAAAGCAATAAAGATATTTTATCTTCCAAAAATGTTGGCTTTTACCTCCTGTACCTCTCCCTCGGCGTGACAGCAGGACTCTCACGGACACCCCTTAGCATGGGACAGCCCCAGAGCCGGCACATTGATAGGGAAGAATTGCTGCAGCTTATAAATTCTATTTATAGTCAATTTATTGCCATTTATGGGTTTGGAAACTATAACTGACACCTGCCCAAACAGCAAGAATTTCCAAAGCTTCACTGGAGGTCAAGCTCCCTATTCTGGCAACCAAGGAGAGCCCGTGAGTATTGAAATAAATTAGGCAGCATTCAATCAGTGTCTGCAACTGCTTGTTAAAAGTAACATTTTGGAAACCTCTTGGGTTGCTTTCTTGGCCAGCTACTACGCTAACACTACAAGAGGAAAAAGGCACGTTTCTCAAAAGGGACTTTATTTTCTGAAGTGCAAACTAATTTCATTCCAAGGGTAACCACAGTATTTAAGCTACTTCTAATGGTTTGATTTCAAAACAGTGAAATGAAAAAGGCTGATACTGCTTCTGGACTGATCTTAGGCTATCAGATCAAAAGCAAATGTTGTTACTGAAGTAATTTTGAAATGACAGTAATATATTTGTTTCAGGTGGAATGATTAAAAATAGAAAAAAGCTGGAGGACTGTCCTGTTTATGTAGAACTTGGTTACTGCCATTGTTAAGAGTCCTATAAACAACCCCTTCCCCTAACATAAAATTAAAACTCCCAAATTAATAGAATTTGATCTTTTTACTGTGGCTCACTACTTAAAACCATAACAAAAATACACATTTGATCATAAACAAACAAATAAAATTTAAGTTGGTTACTTCTTTGGAAAAATATTTAGAGCATCTTGCTTCAAATCATGCCAGTGAAGAATATCACTGACTCTTTTACACATACCGAAAGATGCAGGTCAACTGCCTCAGCTACTGGAAGGTAACAGAGAAGCCAGAATAAAATATCAGTTTGTATGAAGTCGGCCTTACAGTCCACAAATTGCTTTTTACATAGGACAAATTACGCCAACTTGTTAGCCAGAAGTAACCTTGGGTTCCTTCAGAAAGCATGCATAAAGTTGAAATAAAGACCAAGTCCCACAACATTTAAAAACAGAAAAATAAACTCGTATTTTAAACACTGATAAGAGATGCTAAGGAGGAAAAATAATTCCCAGGGACTGGTCCAACAAACAACATAAAGCATGATAGCTGAAGGTGCTAGAACAACAGGCTCTGCTCTGAATATTAATTTGCCTTCCAACTGGTAATTGCAAAGCTAACATTTACACAACATGGTCTGACAAGGAAAATCTCCCATCTCGTTTAACAGGCAGTTCTGCGCAGACTGAATGGAAAGCAAGCAGATAGAATACGTAATTAGGTTCCATACTTGAAGTATTTGATCTCCAGCAAGAAGTCTTCCATCTCTGGCTATGATCCCATCTCGATAAACCTCTTGAATGACAATGTTGATCAAAGGTGTTTCGTTGCCACCCACTATGCTAATTCCTAATTCGATGTAAGGATTGGACCGATGAATTTCAATAGTAGTGATCTCTCCTTCAGGCAAGGTAGGTGGCTGTTGATTTGCTGCCAATTATTTTTAAAAAGAAAGATGATTAATATCCTTTATACCTCATTCACTTTCAATAAAGCAAATTGCCAAAGGACAATGTAGACAGGCCACACAACAATGGTTTAACAACAAACGAAACAAGTGCAATTGGATTAGTTCCGCTACTTGTTGGAACACCTAGCTCGTTACAAACAGCTCTCTAACGACTTAGTAGCATCCATGCTTCTTGAAATGGGGTCATTTGGATTGGAAAGGATATTCTCATCCCTTTGGATCCTGTCCTTTGTTATAAATTTCACACACTTCATTTCCAGTGGGATCACTTGCATATTCACATTTGGTGATGATGATAAAAATGTGTTTTAGGGGTTACCCTACAGTGCATGACTTGGTCGTACCTCTTCGTTAGCTGGTCTCACAACTGCACTAAGAGCTGCCAATGAGTTATTGAGTCAAGAGAAGGAGCCCATTTCTGAAGCAAACATGGAGACAACTAAAAAGGAAAAAGTGGGATGCTAAAGGATGGCATATACAGAGGAGAAGGAAGGGGACATGACCACCTTCCTCTGCGGTAAGGCTCAGCGCTTCCTCTCTAAGATCCCAGATGGTAGAGATGTTACTGCTCGTTCGGTGCAGATGGATGCAGGAGTTACTCAGCTGCCTTTTCGCTCGAGCAGGACAGCACTCCGCGTGTGGGAAGGCTGCTGATCCAGGCAGGGGTCGGGGGGAAGGAGGAAGAGGGGAAAGGAAATCTCATCTTAGAAAACAACTTTTGTAATTTTACAGAAAATACACTCCTTCCGACTCGCTGCGAGGCCAGCACTACTAGCAGATTAACATGACCTACTGCACCATGATACGATAAATGATGATACAGCACCATGACATCTGGCACACCCTCTGAGGTATTTCTTTCCTTCCTAACTGTGACCTTATCCCAGTTGTATACTTGCACATAACCAAAACCCACTAACATTTCTCCAGGAACTGCAAAAGAAAAGAGCAGAAGATGAAGATGCACATTCATGGTTGGCAAGAGAGAAGCTCTGACACCACAAATGTTTCCGCATCTGATAACAGAGACTTGAGAAGATAAGTGATGACATACTGTCTGCTACTGTGTTCTCCTCAAAAGGCGGATTGTCGATGCCGGGCTCGTCTGTCCATGCAGGAAGGGCGGGCGAGGTGAAGCTCTGCTCGGCTGGCACTATTCCCTGATCTGCGTCTGGAGATAAACTGTTAGGCTGCTCCGTCCCACCGGGACCGCTCTCACCCTCTGCTTCAGCTTGCAGCTTGCTCGTTTTCCTTCTCTCCAGAGCAACCCTTCGATGAGAAGCCCCAGGACACCTGTGAAGACAATGTTCACACCACGCTTCAAGCCTGCAGCAACATCTGTAGCACAAAATGCCCGAGTACTCCATCAAATGAAATCAGTATTATTCAAAGCCACAGTGTTGAACTAATAATAAAAAATAGTACATACATTGGATTTTAAGGCCAAAATATGTTTTAGTGGACAGAACTCCAAAGCAATATGGCCTTCTTCACAAAACTTTTACTATGTAGGTTTTTGGCCGTGAACTAAATGTGCTGTCACACCTTCTGAATGTGAACTTATTGTTATGCACATTCCAGTTTCTGGAAGACAACCTTGCTGAAAAGATTAAACAGGAATGGCATAAAATTCCACAGAAGTGGAGCCCCCTTCAAAGACACGTTTGGAGACCCACTGAAGCAATCTCCTTTCACCTTAGTAAGCCAAGAGAAGGAAGCATCATATTTTCCTGGGCTCACTTGAGCGAGGAACAAGATGAAAATTTTACCTATATTGCAATCTAAGTGTTAAAATACTGAAAAAAAAAAAATATGCTTGTCTAGGAGTCTGTACGAAAAGTTTAGCAAAAGTAACAGCTCTGCTCATCGTGTCCTCTTGAATCAGCAGAAGTGGTTTCATCCTCCTCCTGTCTCCCCTTTTTTCTTCGTGACTTCACACAGGAGATGCAATTTTTTGCTTTCCCTCATGTAACAATGCTCCATCAGCATTTGGCGCTTTTCACTACAAACTCATTTTTGTGAGTTCCCATTATTCTTAATGCAATTTTTTTTTTTTTTGCTTATGTTTAAAATCCCACAATAGTTTATTGCAAAGAAGGGCTGCAATGTTGCAAATTCCCAGAAAGCCTTCATTTATCGAATGGTCTTACATTTATGTGGAGATAATTGGATGTGGACATCAATCTTACATCTGCCTCTGTGACAGTTTTGCCAGCATCTGTTATTTCACTTCTTACAGTATTTGATGTCCTTCTTAAAGTTCCTGCTCCTGGAGCTGCTGACCACCTAAAGATGCTTGTGCTGTACCAATGTCAGAAAAAAGGAACAATGGTCTTCAAAGGACTCCCTGTTTGGGAACTTGACAGATTGTTATAACACAAGGAGGAATGCTTTATTTTTGCAACATGAGAAGAAATGTGTTAACAGAGTAAAACACAGCAGAAGTCTAATGATGTCCTAACTTGTTAAACTGGAATGTTTTGAGAATCACAATTATGTTCTGACATTCTGTGAAAGGGATTTGACAATTGTATGGTTACACTGTTTTGGTGTGAGGGATTTTGAAGAAATGTTAGCAAAGTTATTCAGCTCCGAAGAATGTTGATAAAAGACACCTGTATAGCTTTTCTGATCGCCAGCAGTTATACATACATAAAGTTATATTTATATATTTAAAAATCATGATACGTATGTTTAGAAGAATGGCATAAGGTAACCCAAATGTGCTGTAAAATATGTATAAGTACATAAATTAGAGATGGTTCACATTATGGAACTATACACTTACGAAATAATTTCTTGGGGCTTTCCCCACGGGGACGTGTTTTACACCTGCTGGTGACCTTGCTCTTCAAAGTTAAGACAGTGCAAGCTCAAAAGATGAAAATTATTTGAAAGGTTTTGCTTTGTGAAAAAGATTCTCTGATTTTAATGATGGAACACAACCCTACTTCTTGGTTTTGCCCAGGTAATATTTACTAGGTAAAATCATTGGCATAGTGGGACTGATCTGCTAAGAAATCTGGCTGGTCTCAATTTATTCTGGTGGCCAGAGACCCAGAGTTACAGGTGAAACTCGGCAGGAAGTTTTTACTGTTCCCCATTTCACAATGCCAACTTCAAAACAAGAATCCCAAACGGCCAAGAAAAGGAAAGATGAAATCCCTCCCTCTAAATTTCTAAAATACTTTAACTTGATGGGTTAGCCCTATACTCACACAAATCTTTGCACTGGCAACAGGAAAAAACACCCAACAATCTCCAACACCATTCACTTCTGCAGCAACACGGCAAGAGGTAAACGCTCTTGCAGAGGAAACCTCTTGCCTACTGGGAGCTCTGGCAGATCTGCTCTCCCACAACGATCCACAAGAGTTTAGGACAAAGCCACCCCAACCTGCCCGTCCTTGCTGTCCCTGAACTGCTCTGCTCTAAGGGTGACAGTTTTCAGCAGAGAAGTAATGAATAGCTCAGAATTGACACTGTCAGAGGACCATGCTTCAGTCCCACCAAGTATCCAGCCTTACGGGACTACTTTATGAAACAGATACTTCCTTTGGGATCTTCTACCAAATCACTGCGCTGTTGACTCTTACTCACCCAGCTCACAAGGCCTGTGGATCCCAAAGGAGCTGGTGTAGATGGCAATCTTTTTTTTTTTTTTTTTTTTTAAACTGTACGAAACCAGGACAGAACAAAAAATCACACCTGGAAGTGTCCTACTTCTGTCAAAGCCTTCCAAACCACAGCCAGATCCTCCTCCACTCTCCTTCACATTCCCCCATCGTTACCTGGCAGCTGATGAAAGCCATCGCGCAAAATAGAAATAGGTTTGAGGTTTATTTTTGCCAATGATATTTAATTATCATTTCAAAGGCTAATATCAAGAAACGTAAACAGCCTCCTGAGCACACCTACTCAGCTCAGCGGAATGCTTTTTGTGCAGCACCCTACAAGGAAAAAAAGGAAAAGAAGGAACCGTATTCTTCCCCAAATTCACCAGTAATTGTAGCAGACTACAACTTTCAGCCTGGCATAGTGGAACTCCGTTGCCAGGAAATTAATTGTCCGGTCAAGATATTAATTCATGGGATGCCAGTTCTGAGGTCTTTAAACACCATATGCCACCTACCAAGCAGCAAAGCCCAATGTTGGTATTCAAGCACATCTATAAGGAGATTTTTCCTTTTCACTTGCAACACAAAATGATTTTTATTGGCAGTAGGAATGTATTATTCACAAACAGCAAAACCAGACAGCAGTTGTAACAGTTAACAAGCGCCAATAAATCTCTAAAGGTGCACACCTTCACTAATACTGTTTTTGCCAAATACCTGGGATAAAGAGCATTTTTGACTAAATCTTGTAACAAGTTATGTACACGGATGGGCATCTCGGGATCAGAATGAGCACTGAAGATTGTTTTTATGGGTACAGAAATCCTCATATAACAATCCTCAAATTCTCATATAACATATTATATAAAGGGCTGAAATGAGACTGAAATGTGTCTTACAGGAATGGCATTTCCTATCTACCTACAAAGTCAGAATATCGTGGCTAGGAGTGAGAAGAAAGGCAGGAATGTCTTTTAGAATTTCCAGAAATTATTTAATTTCTTTCATGAATCAAGATGCTCAAGAGTAGATAATGAAACAACCCGCAACAGCAACTGAGTGATGTTATTTATCGGGAAACTTGAAGGGCAGTTGTTTTTGGGACGGAAAATGAGCTTCTGCTTATATTCATCGACTCCCTCCTCTCCTCCCTTCAGCACCAGCTTTTGCTCAATTCTGGATGGTGACAAAGCATAGCTTTTACCTTCAACTTCTCTTAATCTATATCAGACAGAGGAGCTTGGGGGTTTTTTTTACAGCCAAGTCTGCTGGGTTTCTCATTTAAAAGCTGACTTCTTGGAACACTAGCAGCAATCCCTCTCTGCAGATAAAAAGAGCTTTCATACAAAATTAAGATGTAGTTTACAGTGTATTCCATGGAATAACAGTAGGGGCTCAAAAACCACATTTGCTCACTGACTACTGAAAAGAAAGATTTCATTGTAACTTATGCCATCAGCTTCTGCCCAGTCTGGAGGTTTGATAAAAGCAAACATACCAAATAGCCTCAAACCAGTTGCACTAAATCGTTTTCCAAGCAGGAGCTGAATTTAAGCAAAGACTGCAGAGAAGCAACCCAAATGCCTTTGCCATTGCTCATAAAACTTTGACAGCAAAGTGACCTTAAGCAGTCATTCTGGCAAGATTTACAGCTGCAATTCAGAGTAAAACACGGTGCTGATTTGGAAAGTTAAGTGTTTGGGTCTTGGTTTTTCTTTTGCCAGGAAAAAAAAAAAAAAAGAAAAGGAGGCACAAGCAGTTACCTAGATTTGGGAAGCAGAGATGACTTGGGCAAAAGAAAAAAAAAAAAAAAAGGAAAAGGGCTTTCGTTGCACATTTCCCTCTCATACCCAATGATCTGAGGAGCCTACAAGGAGCCAGGTGGCTTTGGAGCAAAGAACCACCACAGAAAGATCCTTCACCTTTCCAGCAATGGAAAGAGTCTGTAGAGCATGGCAAAACTCTAAATCTGTTGCCTATCCACTTATTCAGGTGTAAGAAAAGACCTGCCAAAAGAGGGTTAAATCCTACAGATTCTCTTCACCTCTCCTGGTGCTACAAAGAGCAGGGCAGGGACTGTGCTGGCAGCTAAGGTGGGACCGGGTGGGAAGAACAGGACTCACCAGCACTATCACAAACACCAAAATAACCAGGATTGCCAAGATTTTGAGTGATAAAATTTTGTATTTATACAACTGATTTTCCTGTGGATCTTGTTAATCTAAATCCATGTATTAAGCGTGCTGACTGACACACAGTGAATAGCTCAATAATTTCTTCACCTCCAGAAAATACAATCCTATATCAATTTCAAACTTAACTTGACATAAAATTGGCTTGAATCTTGGCCTCAACATTAAAACATTTGGAAAAATGTCTGCATCCAAAACGGTAACTTAAACTACCATAGGACAATATAGGAGGGGAAAACTGAAGCCCAACTCGAAAGCAATACATAAACACAATACCTTACCCTCTCATTAAAAAGTTGGACGAATTTCAGAGTATGTTTTTGTACAATAGAGTTTCTTCAGGTCTGAAGAATCCATAAGAATGAACTGAATCAAAATCATACACAGAGAAGCTCAATAATTTTTTGTTGTATTTCCTTCTGATAAATTTACTTTTGCTATTTAGAAGTGGAATTGGCACCTACAGTACTAAACATTAACAAATTTTCTATAGCAAGCGACTCAGAAAACCAGTACAAGTCAGCATTACTCATATATTTTTTTTCCTTTAAGTCAGATTAGATGCATTGCGTTTAACTTTGAAAACCACAGTTTCCAAGTGAGTGTGATGAAACTTAAATACTGATAAATCAAGAGTATTTTCTTTCTGCAACGAGGTATCATGGAGTGCAATTAATGACCATGAAGTAATCCAGTTTGTGTCTTGTGCCTCTCATCTCCTCGCCGGAGCAGTTTGCAGCTACCTTACACTCCGAGGTGCATGCTGGATATGATGACATTTTCTTCCAGCTTTTATGCTCAAGTGGAGCTGATTAAAACAACACTGGAAAACCTGAGTGTGAATGTTTTTAGATAGTGAATACTAACCAACCATACAGCATTTCTTAGAAATACAAACTAGCTCTTGTAAGAGCTTGTTGAAACTGGTTTATATTAATCTATGTTGAAAATTTTAATAATACTGAATTTTGTATTTCTTGCCTACATTTAATGATCAGTAGTAGAATTTTACTGGAATCACTAATCTATATAAAATCAAATTCAAACTATGCAGTTGCTGCCATCGTTTATGTCAGCAATGATAATTTACAAGTGTTCAGACGTTTGCAAATAAACTTAATTGAAAACTGTAAATCACCATATACTCAAAATGTGTATCACATCCCAAGACAACAGAAGGAATTGAAAATGAGCAGCCTTCTGCAACTGAAAGCTTTTTTCCGGCAGACAAACAGGAAAAGCTAGTGACTCAGCTCCCTCGGATTTCATAATAACCTTGTGCATTAAGTAAATGAATATTTCATATAAACCTAAAGAGAGCACACATAGTGTTCCATGTACAGCTACATTATGTGTTCCTGTTGTAAACAGCCGTAATACCATTCAAAGAAATGCCAAGCAAGGAAAAATGGACTGAAAAGGTGAGGCATAGGACAGTGGGAAACCAGGGGATGAACCAAATATGTAGCAGGAGTCTTGCCAGCATTTTGCCTCTTATTAAAATCAAATCAGTTTAATATTAGGATTATAAATCGAACAAACAGTTAGGCTTCCTCACCACCCCCAAGTCATCATATAAATCAGAAATTACTTGCCTGGAGGAAACAAGCAACAGCCTAAGCTAACACGGACACCATGTGGAGAAATAAAAAAAGGGGGGGGAATAGAGAGAGAGGCTTTTCATTAGTCCCTGTACATTCCTGACACGTGCACCACACATGTACATTCATGCTGTGGCTCCAAGAACCAACAAAACGCAGGCAACTCCAGTCTCCCCACAGTCTGTAGGGTTGCTGCGTGTCCTGCATGCCCAACGTCCTCCCAGGCTCCGAATCCCCGGAAGCCTTCAGAAGGAAGAGGGCATGCTGGAAATACACACGCGAACAAGCTGTTCCCAAGGCAGGCGGTGGCTGCTCTCTTCCCCTTCTCTGCGGAGCACTTGCCTGCACACACACCAACACCACGCCTGATGCCCCAACAATCTCCTCCGCAATGTCACCCTTCACCCGAAGATGGTCTCCAAGAGTCTCCAAAGGGACAAAGACCGAGACTGCGAAAGAAGTTCATGGGGTGGTAAATCCATGCACCTCTCAAATGAACCTTTCCATCCAGGCGGCCACCAGTGTCACTGGACCGGACTGAGGCCAGGAGGAGGAGGCACACGGCGAATACCACCCTCCTTTTGGGGAGGGCGACAGGAAAGGAAACCTCTCCCCATCCCTCTGCAGCCACCACTGTTCCTCCCTCTGGGCCTGGGGTTTTCAAGCCCAATGTGGAGGGCTCTGCCTAAAGAACCAGCACAGATAAGACTACCAAACCATGAAACACCCTCATGAAATGGGCAACTGCTGAAGTTTATGCAGGCTGGTTTAAAAAATAAAGAAAAAAAAAAAGGCATCAAATTGAAAGAAAGCAAAGTAGGTAAGAACAGAGCCCATGATGAAATTGTGGAAATGAAAGGATCTCATCTCAGCTGGTGACCGAGGAGACCAGAAAAGTTAGGACTCATACCATCCATTTTCGTGAAGAGTCGCCAGATGATATGCTTGTTTTTATGAATGCCGTTGACAAAAACACTCACATATTGAATTGTGTTTCCCTAGTGCCTTTTGTCTATGTACAATGGGTACGTGCAATGCTTATTCTTCTGGGTTTGATGCTTTTTTGCAGGGACAGTTACACACTTTTCTGAAATCCCTCTCTGCAAAATGAACATAGGTTTTCAAATAGAATTGAGTTGTATACAGGGAATATTTTCTGGTAGCAGATGCAGTTCACCTGAAGTTCCTTTGAAGTCAGATACATTTCCTTTGAATGCATAACTTCTTTCTCTATATAATTCTTCACTGTACTCCTCTTATAATTTCATAAATCTCTAAACAGCTTAAAGTTAGTTGGTATAGATACGCATAATATTTTTTTTAGCCCTGACGTTAATTCCATCATATTCTAGCTTTAACAGAAATGGTACGTCCAAGTTTTTGTTCATGACGCATGTAATGAAATAGCTAATGATTAAACAAATCCTCTGTTTATTTCCTGAAAATATTCTCCAACCTATACAGGAAACAAAAGAAGTCAAACGTACCCCTCAAAACAAGTTTAACATTTTCCCATTAGAAAAATGACATTGCCTTACAGAGAAGAATGAAACATCTTCATGTAGCAGGGTACTGCACACATGGTATGGAGGCAATTCCTTCGCTGGAAGAACAAAGTGCGCTAGTCTGCATAATATGAAGTATCATTCTATCTGAATTTGATAATCATAGAATCATAGGATACCAAGTTGGAAGGGACCGCAAGGATCATCTGGTCCAACCTAATAATAATCTTATTTCCCTCTTTCTATCGTGGCCTCCTTTCAATGTTTAAATATTTAGTGTAGGACGGCATAAAGCCAAAGAACCATAAAATTACTAACAGTTCAAAATAAGGCCCTAACTATTTAGGTGCAGGTAATACTGGAATGTGTCTCTCTGACACAAAATCACTCACGAAAGCTGCACCGAAACTTCCCACTGGTGTGAAGTGATGAGTTTCTACCAAATTAACAGGGTATTGGAAGTGTTCTATAAGCAATCAAAACAAACAAACAAAAAATCCTAGAAACCACAGCATGCTCACGTGACATACCATCAACCTGTTCAGTAAATGGATTTAAAAAAAAACATAGAGAAAAAGAGGTCTCACAGGAGTCTTGAGAGATACCCTGTCCAACTGCTTACCTCAAAGCAAAATCAATTCTGCCGCAACTGTTTCTGATAAAGGTTGGTTTAACACATTCATAAACACTTCTGAAAGTGGGGAATACACAAGCACCGCCCAAGCAATCTATGCCAGTGCCAGACCATTATAAAGCCTTTTTTCCCTAAAATCTGAACTAAATCTCCTTTGATCCTATTGCACTATTTCCTTCCTCTTTGCAGACACAGTTTGCACATCTCTCATTTTCCCTCTCTCTCAGCCTTTTTCCCCTACCATAAACAATCCCCATTTTCTTTAACTTTTTCTGCTAAACCATGTTTTTGAGACCTCTAATGAATCACGTCATTCCCCCCATGACTCTCTCCAAATGTTTACACTATTTCTGGTGCGACGTCCAAAATGGGATCCAGTGCTCCAGTTGCGCACCAGTTACAGGCTGAACCTTTCCTACGGCCTTCTACTGGGAATTTAAAAACCACCACCAACCCTCTCCCCACCTCCTGCCCCCAATTTCGACTGCTACACAGGCTGGCCTACCAAGAGTGGAAGGAACGTGCAACGCGAGCATCTACACCGCTCACCTGTTTTTGAGATGTGCCGCCAGGTCACATCGCTGCATGACCTCCTGACACACGGAAGAGAAGGGGCAGAGAACAAATAGCTTGTCTAACAGTTTATGAACAAGAATGCTGGATTTTTTGCAGAGTTTAAAATGGAGTCTTTTTCGATCCAGCGGGCAGAAATCCTTCTCCTGCAGAAAGTTCCTTAGGCACTTGTAGCAGAAAGTGTGTCCACAGGGAGTGTCCAATGGCTGCAACAAGGGCTGAAGGCAAATGTGACACACCAAGTCATCGTCCACTTCGTTCTGGTAGTTGTAGAGGTGGTTCTCCCTTGTCCAGTGCTGCTGGCCACACTCGAAGCACAGAGGGTTCAAGGAGGCATTCTGCTCCACCGAAGCCATGTCATCACCTGTAGTCCCCATTGTACAGCTAAGAAGGCTGACGGATCCTCCTCCTCCTCCTCCTCATAGGATGGGTCAGCTCACGTAAAGCTCAGAGGAAAGCAACTTCTTCCAGGGTGACTTATGCTCTTCAGCCAAGTGTCATTTTCTGCAACAAATAAAGAAATATAAATTATCCATTTTGCATGAATTATGAATCTTCTGGTCAGAACTTTTGACCACTTCTGGGTTTACCAAAACACAACAGCCAGACAGATTAAGAGAATATTCCCGTTTTCTGTAAATTTCTCATAGAAGACAGCAACAAAAAAAATCTGTAAGTACGATTCCTTTTACAACATAAACACTTTACGGCTTCATAACAGCTGCTGCACTGCACAGTTTTCACCTGCAAGATGACCAGTTTGTGACAGCAAGGACACCGCATTATGCAATGTCACACTAGAAGCGTGCAATTAGTGTCTAGCACAAAAATACCCTATTGTGGAATAACGGTTATATGACCAAGTAATTAAATGTGTTCTTTAATATGAGATTATGATTTTAATCTGGTCCTACTCTCTTTGTTGGATTTTGACTATTAATGTAGAATATTACACATTAAAGGTCTAAATACAGTGCATTAAAAATAACAGCAACAAACCGCTTACCCTGTTCTTTCCATTAGTAATATTGCATGTATGTCATCACTTATCTTCAGGTTTTCTCTGTGGGTTGCTACACAGTAAGAGCGACTGATTCTATACAGTACGCCACATTTGATTTAGTACAGAGGCCAGTAATAAAAATATGGAATAAACTAATCATATGAAGCCATTGGTTCCAAACAACTAAACTGTTTTGCTTTTTATCTAACAAAATTACAGCATACTCCATGTGATGATAATCATGTCAGTCAAAGGACTGTAAGTCTGCCACTGTGGGATTTATTTTCTAAACTTCATAAGTTATTAAACTTTGCCTCTCTTAAAATAGCTGCCTGGTCAGGAAACTGTGCAGCCATTTCCAGTCTGCATTTCCAAACACTAAATCCTTACCCCTCCCAACCTTATTTACCCTTCTCTCCCTTACAAAAACACATTGCTTGACACTCATAACAGGATGATTTAGAAATTTATTTTCCCACACTCTTAAGAGACCTCCTCATTCATTAGTTTTGGTAAATGTTCTCATCGGTGGGGGAAATAAAAAAAAAAAAATCAAATTTGAGCAATGCTTACTTTGTACCTAAATTCTTTCTTGCAATTCAGCAAGCAACACTCATGACAGACACTTTCTGTGTTCTAGCAGAGTAGCAGCAAGCATACGAAGAAATGAAAACTGCTAGTCTAGGTACCAGCCCATCATCTTTATTTTTAGCTGCTGAAACGTAGTCGTAAATATATTCTGAAATCCGTGGGGAACACATGCATTTCACCATGTCTAACTTTTTAAGAGAATCCCTGTTTTGGTTTTTGCCCCTTAACCTCACACAGCCAAGCACAAGACTTAGTGCACATTTTACAAGGATTATTATATCCTTTGACGCAAAAAGGATTAAATTGTAATTTGTAATCCAGGCTTCTATTCTGCTGTGGAAATTGATGCTCATCATTGCCCTGCCTCGTAGTAGATAATGTGCACCTTCTGGAAAGGATTTCACCAGGGAAGAGCAGAGCTGTTCTTTGTGACTGGAGACTAAGAACGCGAAATGAGACCCCAAAAGAGATTACTCAAAAACCGGTCTTAAACGTATTATGTAAGAGTTCAAAGATTGGAAAGCAGATATGGAGAGCCGTGCACGGGGCCTTCTTGCTTGCTCGCTCTGCCGTCGTGCCGCTGGATTAACGCAGAAGGGATGAGACCCGTCTAATGGCTGTCCTTTACGTAACGCAAAATAAACCAGATAAATGTTCTAGAAAAACGCTGCACTGATTTGTGACTTTACCAAATTATTTTGCCTCTTTGGGCACCAGGAGAGGAATAGATGGCACGTGTCCTATCGTACTTGGGGGTACCTGCAACACCAGCAGGCAGGGCAGAAGAAAGGGACATGCAGAATGGGCACAGAAAGCCATTTTAAGACTGTGTTGCCCAAACACAAACCCACTCCAACTACTGACTATAACCAGGACTATTCCTCCTCTTCCCAGTAACCCGGGTCCCAAGAAAGGAGCAAGTCCTACACCAGCAGGGCTACGGAAACGCCTGGGGACCTTTCTGTGTGCTGCAGTTATGGAGCTCCGGTTATGGACCCCTGACAGCGAGCATCCCAAATTCACCTTCTTGAAGGCTTCTAGCATTTCTGTCCTTTGAAGTCTACGTGACTCACATGGCAGTCTGCTACAGAGCAGCAGGCAGTGTCATATGGTAAATACACTCGTGAGATATTTTGGCCAAATACTTGTTACGGTCAAAGATACCCACACCTCTCTTTTGGAAGGTTGTGATTAACTTCTTCTGTGCATTAAAAACTTTTAAAAATAGCTTACTATAAATTTTGAACAAAAATTCAAATAAGAAAAGTTATTGAGAAGACAGGGCTTTCACTGTCATGTTTTAAATTACCATGACAAGCCTTCTTTCTTGGGAAAGGTATACCCAGAGACACGTTCTATTTACTGAAATCACAAGAGTTTGTCCTCTGTGAACTTCCTATTGCTCATCGCTGAAAGAGGTGAGCAGACAGACCTGTTGCTACGACTGCCCCATCCTACTGCCTTAACGCCGCTGGAGCAGGGACAAGTGCCCTTGGCTGTGCTTTGCTGCGGCGGTGCCACTTGAGGCCAGGGGCAGGCTGGTGGCTGACATTGCCTCCAGCTGCTTCTCAGCGCTGCCAGTGTCCTGTTCGCTTAAACCATCGCTAAATACCATATAAACTAACCCCACCACCTTTTCTGCAGCTGATGCGACCACCCTTCCACCACCTCTCTGCCAGTAGAGCTGTGGGAGAAACTGATAGTGGACTACAACATGAAGATTAAAAAACCAAACAAACAAACAAACACCACCAACAACAAAAAAACCCAAACCAACCCCAAAACTCAAAAAAAACCCCTATTGAGATTTCTTCACTTTTGCGCCGCTGCCTGCTTCCTTCACCGCTGTGCTGCATTCGGGGCAAGCCTGTTCCATGCCTGAGGACTCAGTCACCAGGATTTGTATTGATTATATACCACAGCTGCCTAATTATCAATTCCAAGACTTTTTACAGGCTACTCCCAGCACAAAATACCAACTGATTTACAAAGTCCACAAACACAGTATCTGTGGTCTGAGCAACAACTGAGATGGCAAAAAAGGTCTAAATTTCATGATGTAAAGCACTCTATCCCTGAAATCCACAATACCACAGCACTGCCATTTATAATACTCTACTTCAAACCTCTTTATGCATCCCTTACAATACTTGGTTATGCTTGTGCATCCCTTATAATATTGCTCCTCTTATCGCTGCAGATCACCAGCTCCACAGGACGGTTCAGAGAAGCTGCAAACAGGAAAACCAGTCAAAATTATAAAAATTATAAAGAGGGTAGAAGAGCCAGCAGGCCTGTTATTCAAGTCATGTAATTCCCTAGGAAATAACTCTCCCGGGACTTCATTACAACAGCCAAACTGTGCAGGTGGTGCCCTGCTTTCAGTTTTAAATCACAATCCACATGGGAACTGGGCAAGACTGGACATCCAACTGTGCAAATTTTTATTTTAATTTTTTAAGTGGAGTGTGCATGAGAGCAATTTCAGGCTGAAAAAGACAGCCTTATCCTTAGGCCTTCTCTAGTTCTGACTTACTGATTCAACTAACATTCTTTGGAAAAGCTTTACACGTTTTTACAAAAGCATAAGATGTCAGGCTTCATGCCTACATCAGATGTCACAAAGTTTATTCCTTCTGTCTGAATGGGCATTATGAAAAAAAAAAAAAAAACCCCGAAGAAACCACAATCAAACCAGAATTGTAGCAATAACTCAGCCCTTTTACTACGGTTGTCTTTTTTTACATAAGTCATAAATAATTAACACTAGTTTCAGTTTGAAGTTAATGGAAATATATATTTTGCAATTAACGCTCTCAGAGATTTAAGTAATCTATTTCTAAAGTCTCTTATTAAAATCCTGAAGATTTAGAGCCCATTAACTGACTGTTTAAAATTTTACCAAAAAATGTGACTATACCCCAGAAGCAAGCAACTTAAAAATATCCATATTGCCAACCGATATCTCTAAAAATTATCTTTAAAACACCATAATTTCCTATTTTGTTTACTACCCTATGCAATTTCCTCAACCAGAAGGAAAGGTCAAGAGAACAGCCTTTGACGAAAGAGGCCCCTGGTCCTTTGCTGGACTCTGGTGTCCCTGTATCCCAAAACTGCTGGGATGCAGATCTCTCAGTTCTGTGGCTAACACCACTCCACGCTAGAATGGATATCTCACTGAGATGCATCTAACCACTGAATTAATGCCTAATGTATACTGTGTGCTTTCAATAGACTGCAGGTGAGAAAAGTCCACCTGTATCTCCTGTGGATTCGGTGCCACCGGGTGCCGGCTGCTGCTTCTCACCCCACAAGGCTCACAGAATCACAGAATTTTCGGAGTTGGAAGGGACCTCTAGAGATCATCTAGTCCAACTCCCCTGCTAAAGCAGGATTGCCCAGAGCACATTACTCAGGACTGCATCCAGGCGGGTCTTGAAAATCTCCAGAGAAGGGGACTCCACAACCTCCCTGGGCAGCCTGTGCCAGTGCTCTGTCACCCGAACTGTAAAGAAGTTTTTCCGTGTGTTGGAACGGAACTTCCTATGTTCCAACTTGTGCCCATTGCCCCTCGTCCTGTCACTGGGAACCACCGAGAAGAGTCTGGCTAAAAATTTTGGTGCCTGCTGACAGCACAGGGATGCCTCAGCACATCCCTCTGCAGTGGGGAAGGGAAGGGTACGGAAGGGTGTAATAGCTATGGCGAAGGCTTCACGTGACCCTGAACTCAGGCAGTCCTTTTTGGTCATATTTGTACTTGGCAAAGAGCATTGTCTTATATATTGATAGAAAACTCTGAGCGATAGTATGGTTATCACTCTGGCTCCACCTAAAAACGTCCCAGGATTTCTGAAGTTGCTCTCCATGGCACCCGAGCACCCAAGCTAGCTAGGAAGGATCACAGCGTATCTAAATTCCCCTGCCTTGTTCAAACACCAGGGCGGTGAACAGGATCTCTTAGCAGCCAGGAGCGGACCAACACAAGCCCCAGGAGAAGGAAACTAGAGAGTGGTTACATCCTTTGCTTAAAAAAACACATCATAACCGATTAAAAATTAGTTCTTTGTTCCCAGTCCAGTATCCTTCACAGGAATTACAGCATGAGGCTGATGATTCATAACTGTTTTCAAAGCAGACCCTAGCTCGAGTGGAAGAATAAAAGGTAGCAGAAACTGTAATAAAAAACATGATGAGAATAAATAGGTGGCGCACGGCACCAGAGGGGAAAAGTGTTATTCCATGTCTTCCAGTAAGCATGACCTAGCTCATTAGATACAATCTCTGCTTTAATATTAAAGCCATACAGCAAACAAGTGAAGCAGAACTAGCAACTTGTATTGACTTTACAATATCCATGTTAATTATACCGATATCTAAGGGCTGCGCTGTCTTCAAACACCAAACCCCAATTCGATTCTACTTCAAGTTTATGAGACAGCAATCCTGTTAGACTCTTCCTCTTCTGCAAACGTAAACAACTGAAAGTGTTGTCAAAAGATGGCATCTGGCAGCTCAAAGTCAGGAAAAAACCTACGAGAGATGCGCAGAGCACAGCAATTAGACTGGGACAGATTCCTGCTAATGCTGCAGCCACACTGTCACCGCAGTTATCCAGTACACCTATTTTTTGTACCAATGAGCAACCCGTTTCCACGTTTTTTTGTCGTTCGGCAGAACGAGCAGAATTTTTGTATTCACACTAAATAAAATTGTGCCTGAATGGTGACTTTGTTCCACTGAACCACAACCAGGCAGGGCTGGGCTTGCCGTAAAAACCACCTCTCCACCGATGATTTCTTTGCCATTTTGCTTGTCTTTTTGCTCCAGCAAAGCAATGCCCACACAGCCAAGGCGTCAGCCCTACACCAGATGTTGACATGGCATCATCGCTGCAAAGGCAACAGGTCACAGGCGATGGTTTTCCTTCCCCACCTCAGGGGTGAGGTTTTTTACATGCAACATCCTAAAAAAAGATGTGCACGCACGCTCCCCTTGCCGGGTATTTCTGGAGTACAGCATTTTCCCAGGTTGCGGAACAAAACCCTGCTTAAACGTGGCGAATAAGGAGCGTTTGGGAAAATTAACAGGACTGTAAGTTGTGTTCGGTATTTGTGGAGTGCTGCGTTTCCACGGCAACGGGGGGCTACGGCTTTAATTACCGCCGTGCCGTTAAGGGTCCCTGCTGTACAGCGGCACGTGTGCGGGAGATGCTGCCAGGTGGGGGGACTGGCGGGAGGAACGCCTGCGCTGCCCTCTCTGCCCCGTGGCTGCCTGTGGAGGTGTAGGGGATCCACGCAAACATCACACCAGCCAGGGAAAAGATGTAAAGGAAGGGGAAACGGAGGAGAAGCACAAGGCCATCCGACCTTAGGAGAGAAGACGGATGATGCCCACCTCCCAAAACCAGCGCCTCAAACCCAGGGATGCTCGACACCAGAGGATGATTGGAGAAAAGAGGTGGATGCGGTGCCTGGAGATAAAACAAGTGGCCAGAAGGTTTTGCTTAAACACACGAAGATCATCCTGCAGCCATTTTCTACAGCACAAATGGAATAGTTTCTATTTTCGGATCAGGAGATTAAAATAGCTTTACTTTAGTCAAATTGGTCTCGAATGAGACGGGGAAGATGAGGACTGTGACCCTATGGAGGTCTCTGCAATGAAATACCCATTCTTTGCAGCAAATACAGAGCTACATCCGATAAATCATCTCAGAACAGAAGAAAAGGAGACAAGAGTATGAATCTTTAACGAAGACACATCTACAGATTAAACTTTGCACATTCCTACTGCACAGGAGGAGCGCTGAAAAAGGAAGAGGTAAAACGCACAAGCCGAGCTAAACGAGAGCTGCCCAGGTTCGGATGGCCGGGCCGCTCTCCTGCCCTACAGGGAGCCTGAACCCCTCCGAGGAGAAAAGGACTTGAACTCACATTCCCTTCTCCGCAGGCACAGCAGCCACCGCTGCCCACCTTACCTGAAGTCTCGCTCACAAGTATTTGCCCCTCTCTGCCATCCTGTTTCACAAGAGAGGCGGTGGCCGCCTTTACAATCTGTGAGAAGATCCACTTTCTCTGGGTACATTCGATTTTCTTCTAAGTGGAAAGAGAAAAGCCTATTTCGGGTGGGGGGCGGGGGGGGAGGGAGGCGCTTACCCTGCTTGGTTTCAGAAGCCACCTCACTGCAGGAACCCCCAGATGTGGGACAAGCGCCTGGGGGCTGGAGATGCTCCCAGGTCTCCCAACAACTGAGCAGGTTTGCAGCTTTTAGGCCTGAGTGTATAAAACAAAATTCTCGGCAAAGACCTCCTTCAAGCTCCTAAAACCCTTCGCAGCAGTGAAAAAAAAAATAAATAAAAAGAAGCAAAGTGAAATGAAAGCGAAAACGACCCACACCTACCTGCCAGCAGAGCCAAAGACAACTTTCCTTCCTGGGGCAAAGAGTGTAACGAAAGCAGTATCTCATTACTGCTGTTGTAACAAGTGGGCTTTTATATCCAGTGGAAGCTAAAAAAGTACCCCGACAGTCAAAAATCCACTGCAAGGAGACAGTTAGCGAGGCTTTCTTCCCACTGACGGAGCAGAGGAGAAAGGCAAGAAAGAGTAAAACATTTGCTTCTCCGCCATGGTTATTTTCCGCAGTGCAATCTGTCCACCAGCCCTTGCCATATGTGCCACCCTTTCTGTTTGTGGAGATGAAAGGCAGCAGAAAGCTGTCCATCAAGATGCTAAACCTTCTGGAAAGCCCTCCCCTGCGCACTCTGCCCTGAAACGTGGACTTTTGTGGATGAAAACACTTAACTAGATTAAACGTAGCTGGTTCCTGGATATGCACAGAGACAATTTGATTTGATTAATTCAAATTTTAAAGAGCTGAAGCAATTCAAAGAAAATAAAGAAGGAAGAGGTGAGCTATGTTCCCTTTTTCTGCTTTTTTGTATAACCAGCCCTCATCCTTACGGTTGTGCGCAGAGAAAACTCAGGGAGACAACACTTGCATTAATCACAAAATAGCTTTGATGACAGAGAGAAGCTGGGGGTGGAAAGAAGGATAAAAGAACTTTCTGGGTAGTTAAATTGCAGGACTTACTATTTTCAGGGAGAAACACCAGCCCCACCTCTTCCTTTGGGCATGTGCCACCTTGCACTACCGTGTTACAGCTGGACTCCCCCATCAACCACAGCCCAAGTGATGGTGGAAAGCTATTTTGAAAGGTAAACCATGCTGTTACTAAGCAGTTCTTTAACTTGGCCACATCACGAAAAAAAATGAAGCCACCCCCTACTAAGCTAACAAAAAGAGAACAATCTCTCTCAAAACAAGGATTTCTAAGATCTGTGTGAGATGGAGCCAAGAAGACATGCTTTAGAGACGGCTCAGGTAAGTGACAAGCCACATGCTGTCCTGCCACTGCAGGAAAGCAGGCAAAGTCCTCTGCAGGAGCAAGCGCCCATCGGCTGCGAGGAACCCATGACAACTTATGTCCAGAGGAAGAAACCTGAAAGCACAGGAGAAAAGAGTGCAGAGGATGGTCTAGACAGAAGGTTTGGAGCTTCAGCCTCCAGCCGCACCCCGGCAGCTCAGGAGCATCACTTGAAGAGCAATCCCCTAAACCGGTCTGCCCAGCCTAGAGACTGCTTATTTTCTCCCTAATGAATGAAAACAAATATCAGCACATCAGGGCTCTCCAAAATAGAAGAAAATAAAAGCTGCCTTAAGCCCGCAGTCAAAAGAGCGTTTAGCTTGGGCTACCTACAACGCAGGCCAAATTAGCCAGGAGACACGACTTGCTGGGGAGCAGGGGTACCACACGTGGAGTGACGAGCTCACCTGTGAAACCAGCCCACCAGGTCTGCAGCCCAGCGCGACCAGGGAGCAGGAAAAGCTGTGCCAGCTCCTCATGCCACCCCTTGGCTCCTCATGCCACCCCTTGGCACGCAGGTGACTCATCCTGGAAGCACTGCCATGCCTGAGCTGTCCCTGCCCGTGCCTGGGAATGGCGTTAGGATGCCATCCGCTAGCTGTCACACAAATTAACTCCACGATAAGGGCAAGTTCTTTGATTCTTAATGCTTTAGGGTGATCGCTGTGCCTCTCCCTATTAACTCTGCTAAAGACATTTCGCTTTGCTGCTGTATGTAACTTATTTTCCACCTAATTTCCAGGGAGAACTTTCCTTCTGATCTGTGTAAGAAGGTTATTCTCAGAGCCAGCTGCCCGACTCAGCTTTGAGCACACAGGAAAGGCAGAGCGCAACCAGTCCTTATGCTCTTTCATATTTATACAAAATACTGCTAATATTATTTTGTAGGACTCTTGTCAGAAAATAAAAACTCTACATCGAGATCTTCTGCTTACACCCTCTACATGTACATGTACTGTAGCTCAGATAGATGTACTCTTGTACACAGATGCTGTAAATAAATGGCGCCACACACCATGAGAATTTACATAACAAGAACATGTTAGATCTAGAAGCTGTAGTCTAAAATATACAAATATTATCTTAAATAAAAAACATTTAAATATTTTGTATGTAAACAGATCTTTACATACACAGTAGACTAGTACTTGATCTGGGGCCTCCAGACAGGATTCAGAGAGGGAAGTGGACGTTGAGTTGACTATGTAAAGTCAAGTCTGGTTATACAGATTTGACAGAGACAAAGACTATGGAAGCAAAGTCAGCACTGCATGTTTTTAACCCACCTGTAGGTATCATATCTTCTCCACTTCAGCCCTTGTAATTCCACAGCCACCAAGAAAGAGTGGAGCCAACATCTGTTGAATTAAACGAACCCACGAAGCCCCCCAAACATTTTTCCTAAAATATTTCCTATCCCCTAACCATGTTTGTCAGCTGTTTATTTCAATTACTTTCCTTATTAGCTTGGCTGACTGCATGTTAAATATATATATATACAAATATATATATATATTAAAAATAGAATTTCAGCACATGGGAGGTTTTTACAGCGCAGTTATTTATCTGCCCAAGGTGCAAAGTTTGGCTGCTGCAGTGTCGCCCCTGAACCCTGTCAGTGCTCTTAGAAAGCAACTACTTCAGTGGGAGCACTGTTGAAAAACAGTCCTTTAAGATTCAAGTGAAAACGTTAGCAAAGACGCATACTAACACACAGTAAGCCAACAGGTCCTGGTATGTATTCTCAAATGAGTGACAGGGGCTAAATATTAAGCAGCAATCTTCTGCTTCCCCCTTGCAGAATGAATAATGTGGAGGAGTGAGCGCTGAACTGCTGTTACAGCATTTCTGACTGCTCTCCTCGGCAGTCTGGTTCTCTTTGTTTAAAAAAACAAGATTCCTAACAAAGGCAGACAAATGAAAATCATTACCTTCTAAGTGAGTAGTACAAATTAAAATAAAATGAAAGGGAGGAGAAAAAAAAAAGACACGTAAGTGGTAGCATCTATGTAAAACACCAAACTGGTAGCCATATGCAGAAATTATATATAACAGATCTATTTCTATAACTATAAATGAAGAAATAAACTAGAATAAAATAGTCTGATAAAAGTACCAGAGTGTTAAGTGCTCAGAGAAGGCTTCTTGTCCTACAAGCAAACAGGGGGAAGGGTCAGGAGAAGTTTGGTGGGGTGGGGAGGCATCAGGGCTCCAACTGCTACGGACATCTAGCAAAACAAAAGCTGTGTTATTAAAAAAAATGAAGGACTAGAATTAGGAAAGAAAAATGCATTTCAGTTCTCATATACTTACTCATGAATTTGCAAACCACATAGAAGACATTTACTCACATCAGTAGGGAATTCTGGTTCACCACGTTTTGGGAAGAGAGTGGGAAAGAAGCGATGTGCTGAAGAGCCCCACCAGGTAGGACGTTCAGTTTCCTAACTTTAGGCACCACTTTTCTGTATCCGTGGTCAAAATGGCTCCAGCAATAGAGGCTGACAGAAGCATGCTACTTTGGGAAGGAGCCAACCTTCTCCTCCTCCTCCTCCTCCTCCTTCCTGTCCAATCTCTTCTCAGCACGCTGAAATTTTGCATTTGAGATTCTGTGGGGGATGATACAATTTTCACTTCCTCATTTATTCTATGTATTCAACCCTTAAGAGCCAGCTCTTAAAATACCAGTCTTGCTTTGAAGGATATTACTTCATTAGCATTGCTTTTGGAAAAAGGTCTTTAAGAGGCAGACGATTCAGCCTCAGGAGTGCCCATCTTCTTTGCACTCCCTAACCACAATGCTCATTTTCCCAAACCAAGCACTTCTCAACAAGTTAGGTTAGGTTCACAGACATAAAAAATTCAAACTCTCATTTATTTCCATACTTTTTTTTCCACTCCTAACCCGTGCTAAACACTTTCACATGTTTTATGCCAGATACTTAAGATGAAACATTTTTTAAACCTTATAAACCCTGGGGTTTTTTAATTGCTATGTTGTCCAAGAGCCAGAAACCATCACAGACAACGCTCCTACTGCACTGAGAGCCGTGCAAATGAACCCAAAATATTATGCTGTCTCTGTGAGATAAAGACTCATGTTCCCATGGGATATATCTCTTTTTCACAAAAAGGGAGCAGTGCGGTGCACCAAGATGATGAGACCCCAGAAATGCTACGCGAGGTCCAGTGCTGCTGTAGACACTTGCTACCCTTCGTACAGAAGAAGCAGCAGTAGCAGCTGTGTTTGATACGGCCAGGTTAGCTTGATGCAGTGGCACTCACGTGCGATGGACTACTTGGATACAGCATACTTCCAAGCTTCTCTGCTCCTATCAGCAACAACGGGGATTCAAGGAATTAGTCAGAAGTTCACCTGCAAACTGCCAGTTCATAAAACCCAGATCTTGTAAGAAATAACTCAGTCTCACTGTCAAGTTCAGAGGAGTCCAGCAGCCCAGAGGAACAAGGTCTAGTGGGTCAAAGACACTATGCCACAAGCCATCCTCACCTGGCAGAGTCGCTAAAAAGCTAAGGAATACCTAGAAAATGAGTGCACACTTTATCCTGAGAAGGGTGCCTCCTGCATCAAGCTTGTAATATAGAGAAGTATGAGGGAACCCCCACAAAAAAAAAAACCCGGTCTGCTTGATAGTTACTAGTTTCCAGCTAGACACAGACATTTGGGTCAGAAAAACAACTTTTCTTATTTCTGTAAAGAACTGTTTAATACTGCAATAAAAAGCAGCCTTGATTTTCACTGGTTTTGAGAGTTAAAAAGCTACTAATTCCAATTTAATGAACCAAGAGGTGGGCAAACAGGGTAATTAAAAGCCTTCATCCTGTCCTTTTTGTGTGCCAATCTGAAAACCTGCAGCACAGTCAAGAGCATGATGAGATTTTCATTCAAAGGAGACATCTTACTTTAAAAGCAGCAGACTCAACTATAAGCAACACTGTCTCTTTCTATCAGTCATATGGGATGAGAACACAGAAACAATAAATAAAATCCCAGGCAAGTAGTCTGCCTCCGTATATTGAGTCAATGTAAAGAAAACATATAGAGAAAATGAAAAAGTCCCAAAAAGGCCATCCTAGCTGAACAATTTTAAGATGGAAATGGTAAAACCTTACACAGAACTGAGAAGTTATACTAGAAAGTTACTGCGATAATATAGTGTACTTTGGCTAAAAGGAATCATTTGCATACATTTCTCTTTATAAAGTTCAGAACTGGAAATATATGAGCTTGGATTTACTGCTTGTCCATACAGACCGGTCTAACTGAATACGAAGCTTCAATAAGGTTAAATTCTGAACGTATCAGTTACTTTGTTGTTAAAGCATGTTGTGTTGCTTTAGCTTCAGCCAATCCCTACTACTTAATGGAAGTAAATATAAAGCTAAAAGGGTTTACCAGGAGTCTTGGTTGTTGTTTTTTTCACTAAGTATACAAAAATAAATCACTGCAACTTTCTCACATGCAACAGAAGATGGATTTTCTTTTGGATGCTGGATTTAGAGAACAGCTCATCTGCTGGGGCTCCGGCTGGCTGGAGACCCATGTTCTACACTGCCCTCCCGACTCCCTTCAGACTTGTGAATGCAACCGAGGGGACACTTTGCCTCAGAGATTCCTATTCAGCTGCAAACTGGGGGTCAAAACATGCGACGAACTAGCTATAAAACCTTGTCCCAAATAATTATTGTAAACATTGCTACACAGCATGCTTAGGGTAAGAAAATACACAAACCAAACCGCTGAACCTCACCAACAATTTGAAATCTTCAATTCAAAAACCTCCTAAGAGCCAGACCTGACATCTCACTTGCTCTCTCATTTTTCTCTCTCCCTCCTTCCCCTCCCCAAATCCTGGAAAAGCAGTGAAACAGGAATTACTGTTTTGGGACAGACATTTCCACTTGAAAACATTAAGTAGAGTTATTTCAAAATACCTACACACTAGAGATCTTAACTTTTTTTTTTTTTCTACCAAAAATTCCTGAAAGCAAACAGATTTAGTAAAAAAGAAGGAACAAATGCATGAATGATCTTGTGTTTCTCGTTCTGTTTTTTAGAAGTACATCATCCCTTTTTGTTTTAAAAAAAGTCTTAACCAGAGGACTTGTGTTACTTAAAGTCTGCATGCACTGCACAACGAAATGAGAAGCCTTTTTTGCAAGGTGGTTATAAAGGCTACCTGGAAGTTTACCGGGGTTTCTAGGATGCCTACTGGAAAACCTTATGGATAACTGTACAAGTATTACTACATACGTATCCTAGGAGACCAAAGAGCTTTTGCATTTAAGAGCTTATTTCCCAGCCACCCTCTCGATACACATCTCATGCATTTATACATAATACAAATAGCCGTGAGAAAAGAGGACGTTGGTTTAATTTCAGCCAGAACGTACACTGACCTCTGCTTATATCAGCATAAATGTTTCATTTTATTTCAGCTCTCCTTTCTCATCTTCTGACTACAGATGTTAGAAATCTCACGTAATTAATGAGATGTGTTTTTAAACTTGAATTCTACAACTGAGCAAAGCTAAAATTTTTTAATCTTTAAAAATTCATATACATACATGCAAATCACCAGAAAGAGCCTTTGTATTCATGCAAGTGAAATTTAGATTCCCGATCACAACATTTTGCAAAGCATCAACCTGTTAAATACAACATATCAGAGAACCATATAATTTAGGAAAAACCCTCGGAAAGAGAAAAGCAAAAAAAGAAAAAATTAAACAAGAAGCACAAACCAGCTAATTCAAGAGAGGCTCACTTTACACTTCAGCTTAGAATAGTCTATGCATCTGAAACAAGCCGAATGGAAAGCATTCCTTTCGTTTCTTTTTTGTCATTCTCGTCACAGGGTCTAACCTGCAATTAAGCACTCAGCGTCCAGCCTCTGAAGAAGAGCATCTTTAAAATGCCGAGCGGAGCCCCGGAAACACCCAGGTATGATTCCTCGGCAGCCGGCACCGAGGATCTCTTACAAAACCTGCAACACAGAGCGTGACAGCCCCTTCCCTTCACCACCTTTATAGTCTACATTTCTTACCCTTCCATCCCAGCAGCAGCGAGGAGGGAGCGCAGCGTACCTGCCCAACATAAAGGAACAGAAGAAACAATATTCTGTTGTTCTCCTGGAGGAGGGGATATCACATGACAACAGGGAACTTCAAGGAAAAAGGTTGTCGGCATGCCGGTATACACAAATTAATTCACTGGTGGGTAATTAAAACAGGGCCAGCCCCTCCTATAACCACTAAGCAGCTCTCGGGGTTTGATTTACTTAAAGTAGTAAATTCAGCTAATCGCCTAACCTCGCATGAATACGAGTGAAGCCCTAAGAGCTGTGGCTCAGTAAATACTAACCGGAGCAGAAGCCAGCGTAAAAGATCTGCAGGCGCTCTCTTACACTCTGTCCTTCCCAAACCCTAAACCTAACATTAAAATTAACCGCAGGCTAAAATGTCGCCAGCAATTTCTCGTGAATGCATAATGAAACGGTGCTACTACATCTAGCGCATCGCCGTTTTTGTAAGCACACCGGGGGAGCATGTGCGGGTGTCACACACACAGGAATACTTACAATACCTCCACGTATATAGCGGCTCTACAACACATACAGGACATTTCAAGTCTCTGTCGTGCTCTCCATGTGCTATGTGCTATGAATCTTAGGCAAAGCAATGCAAGGTTTGCAAGAAAAACAACAAACTGGATTATATAATGTCGTTTTTCTTTCCTCCCCTCCTCTATTTCAGAAGATTCCGCTTTTCAAAAAAAGAAAATTAAAATGAAATGCTGAAACTGTTCTCAAAACGGCACATACTTTCTGAAAAAGCCTCAGTTTCTGTATAGCTTTATAATTCAGTATCTCAATACCAGAAGGGTATTCAGTGCAGAAAGTCAGTTTTACATCCTGAAGTTACTCTGCTTTTGTCAATTAAAAAAAAAAAAAAAGAAGAAAAAAAACCCCTGTATTCTGCGTTTCTTTCAAATTAACTAACTTCCTGGCTTTTTGAACACTAGAGATGCGGCATATTTGCAGACTCACAAACCACAAACCACTGTCTTCCACAGCAGCTTTTATAAAGTCCAGTAGATTGGACTTCAATAACTCCACTTTCAAATTGAACACTTAAGTATTTTTTTTCCATTATACTGGACGTAATACAAATGACATGCAGGAGAGTCTACAGCCAGGTAGATGCGGTAACCACCATCTGTCCTCTCCCTTCATTTACTTAGTTCCATGAAGTGGATGAAAAAAAAAACCCTAAACCTACAAACACTGCCATAAATCAGCAGTAGACAAGTATGCTCCAGCGGCGAAGGGTTCAGTCTGAGGTCTCAGTGGATGCATCAGAAGACTTCAGGGTGGTCTTTATAGCACCCTCCACTTGAGAAAACACGATTGCAAAGTAAATTACCCATCTGAAAAAGTACCAAAACTGGTTTTCTCGACTCTCCTTGGCTTGGCATGATCTTAAACAAACAGGCTTGGATAAACAGTGTAACGAAGAGGACTGATGTCCTTCTGGTTCATAGGAGGGCTGCGTGGCCTAGATGAGACATCACCCCTGCAGAGGCCACCAGAGCAGTTAAATTGTCTGATCAGAAGCGAGGCCCATTCTGCTCCTTCCCATGAGATAAAACCTGCGATGGTATTTCAAAGACCTAGAGAGTGCTATGGAAACTTCTGACCTCTGCTAGAGACATTTCCAACAGCATTAAACTGACGATGTCTATGATATTTATGTGAGGCTAGTGGCGCATTATTTGGGTTTGAGCATTTGCCTGTAATACAGCATTTCACCTGGAGAACCAATATAAACCAGTCCTGGCTACAGCGTTCCTCTGTCAACACACCAATACTACACCTACGTGGGCTCCCTTTAGCACGCAAAGTGTCATTAATTAAAATAAAAATGAAGTCATGGCTGGAAATGGCATTTGCTAAGACACCCAGATTTTTCACCTGGGGATCTTAGCTGTACTGTGAAATGGCGTGGTGAGACGCCACACAGCAAAGGAAGGGGGTAAAAGCAAACCTTCCCCCTGCCAGCCCAGCCCTGCCACCGCAAGGGTCCCTCCGAACCCCCAAACACCAGCACTGCTCTCGCCGCCGATGGAGGCAGACAGCCAGGATTTGCCTGCTCAGCCAATGGGCTGAACCAAAATCCTGTGTTTGGGCCCCAAAACTGCCTTCAGGAGCCATGTCTTCAAAAGAGACGAACGGCTGAAGAAAGTATGTTCTCCTGAGTGATGCACCCATTCCCTCCATCAACATGGGGTTCAACGCACAGACTCCACAGTTTTAGCAGTGCTTTGCAGCAGGAGAATTAAGATTTTAAGATTTGATTTCAACTAAGCATGCCACATGATTGCAATGAGCAGCTGAATAATGAGATTTTACTGGAAAGAAAGAAAGAAAAACCCACCACAAAACCCCATATTATACTAACCTCAAGACAAAAAAAGACGTATTTCCAAAGGAAGAGGTAAACAACTTTTACCTTCATTAAAAAGTCGAGAAATGTGCACACCACCACTAAAATATAATTAATACACAGCCTTCAGAAGAGTCCAAAGGAGCAATTTAATTAACCACCTGCTGATTTCATAAATGACAAGAACACACAAAGGTAATGGCACCTTATAATTGAAAATGTCCTGTTTATTTAGCTGAGCAATTGTGCTATTCTATGTTGTGCATAAATATGAGGAAACACATTTTGAACTCATCACATTTTTAACTTTGTAAGGTGTCACAGAACAATGTACTGCCCATGATATAGTCGCTGTATACTCCACTTATTTAATGCCTTTACCTAAGAACCTCAAAGTCATTGACAACCATAGAGGTCTGAACCTTTATGAACTCTTTTGATAGGCTTTTTCCATGCACTTTTCAAAAACGCAGAAAAGCCAGGAGGAAAAAAGCAATTTTACTGGTATGCCACTTCAAACAAACTATCGCCTCATGTAGGGACTTAGTAGTTCTCCTACTTTCATACAAAGGGATCCTCTGTAAGCCCCATGAAATATTTCTGTTGACAATCTTGTCAACTCATTTTGCAATTTCTCACCCTTTTCCTTCACGTGGGAAAAGCTTCCTTTCAGCTACTACAACCTTTATTTAAAGCTGAAGAGAAGCAGCTTTTACCGAGGTAGGAAAACAACGTAACAAAATACGTGAAAGGCTCTTCCTCATTTTTTTTCATTGGAATTTTCAGGGATAAAGCTGAACTGAATTAATATTCCTTCTTGCATGCACAAAACTCAAAATGCCTTTGTGCTGCTACATTACAACCATCAAAGTCTATTTGACTGAACATGAACCAGAGCAACATCTGAATTTATGAGCTGTCCATCTCCTTGTCTAATGGACACACTAGGAGCATTCATTTATACCTGCTTTGGGGCATGCATAATTTAAAATAACAGACTGATGAGACTCTTCAAGCATAGCAGAGCCTCTACTGGAAAGTTCAGCGCCAGACTAAAAGGCTTTCCTTACAGGACTGAACAACATACCATAAAATGAACCTTGGTGGTGCGACACCGCAGCAGCAGCGGCACGCAAGGATGGACGGATGCGGCTGCCTCCTACATCACCCTCAGGCTCTCTGGTCCCCCCCGTCCCCACTATCAGCAGCCCTGGGATGACATTGATGACTTTACATCACACTGGCTCCCTGCCCACCTACTACAGGAACAGCATTCCTTAATGGAAATTGCACCATTAAGTGCTGACCCCAACAGCATTGCCGTACGATGTATCTAGCTGAAGCGATTAATTTGCGTGCACACATTAAACACACATTTCTGCAATTCTGCATCCAACAGTGAAATCGTCACTTATTGGTATTAGCGAGTCATGTTTACTGTTCCTGAGGGTTTCCCATCCTTCTTAACTGTTTATGATATTTACTCAGTCTGTAGCAAACCATTACCAGGCCTACCTAGATGTATTAGCTGCCCGTCAGCGATGTCACCAGATATGTAAACACCTCTTTAAAATGATGAAACTTCCCATTACTTTTATGCACTGCAGTTTATCTACCAATTACATGAGGAAAGAAGGGTTCTTGAATAAATACCCTAAAGCAGCCTCTAATAATTTCTGTAACTCTTTTTTTTTTTTTTTTTTTATGTCTTTCCAGCTTTCATGTGTTAACTCTTTCAGAGCACTCACGTCAGCAACCGGCAGGTCCCAGGTACTGCCTGTGCCCCATACCCCAGCAACATCACCTTTGGGTTCCTTGTTAATAATCCCTTACATTATCTTTCCTCAAAGGACTCTTAGGCATCTTGCCTTGGCACTGAACACAGAGCTGTCTTCCAGTGGTTAATCACGATGACTGCTGCATGTTTCCAGGATGCATTCACCCTGTGAAAATGGTTTAGATTCTCTCCTTCTAAATGTTACAGAAAATATATTGCTTAAATTGTAATACATCATTCAACTGCCTGCAGCTTCCAAAACGATCTGGACTGCTCAATATTGCTGACTTGTTTCTAACATTTACTATTGCAATAAACTTTATCAGAAACGCTCACCTTCTTCCACGCCACTAATATATTTTGAAAGAAAACGATGCTCCATGACTCCCTGAAAGAACTCCATTTACCCATCATGTTCTTCCCTAACAACTGCACTCGAGGTTTCTCGACTTGTCTTACAGTAAGAGCACGTCCACAGTACACAGATTTCATGTGCTAGGTTAACTAGGTAACAAGCATTAGAAAAGAGACCAACCATAGCTAGAGAAAGGCTTAATCATACAAATATTTGTTGCAAGCATCGTGTCCTGCTGGGGAAAGCTTTCAAAGATAAATGGTGTTTGTGTAACTCACCAGAAGTCACCTGGAACGCTGGACAGGGGAAAAGGAACAGGTAGTCCTCAGTAGCACAGCAGAGCTCTGAATTTTTAACAAAATATCAGAACTTGCCATTGAAGAGAACAGATATATCAGACCTTGAAGATGACCTTCCTCAAAACCTGCCTGTAGGAATTCCTCAAGCCTGTTTCTTTCTAAATGGGTTAAACACTACCTATTTCCCCTACTGATAGGCAGATCATTTTTTTTTGTTTTTAACACAATGTGTTTTCTGCTACACAGGTTTGAAGAGCCACAGCCATGGTGGTCTGTGGCTTGTTTATGAAACTGGTCCTTACTCTCTGCCCAGGCAGCCTGGAGGGGCAGGCAGCAGCCAGGCAACCTCCCTCCTGCCTCCCGGAGATCCTGGAGCCCACTCCTATGGAGACGCAGGATGGACGCGAGGAGGTAAGTTATTAAATGATCAAAATACACAGAGAAAAATAATTCATTTTAAATATTACACGGGGGATGTAAGTAGTTTATTAATTGCATCCTCTAGATTAATTTCTGCTTCCATTAGGTTGTGGCACAGTGAAGTAATTTAAATCAAGGGATTTACAGCACTTTGAATTAGTTTAATAATGCTAAAGCTTACTGTATATATTCAAGTATTTAACTCACAAGAGCTAGCTTTTTTCACTATTTTGTAAGATCAGTTTAAAAATCAAATGTACTTCATTACCATTCCTGGTAGAGAACTTTATTTCAATTTTACAAGAATAATGAAAATAAACAATACCAATTCATGTTTAAACACAACTTAAACCTTTAAACTTAGAAGTATCAGCTTAAATCATACTGCTTATCACTACAAAATTAGATTCTTTCAGTGCAGTAGTATTGCTTCTTTGCCCTCCTGCCCTCCCTGCCACCAAAGAAGGCTTATGTTTGATTTCAACCACTGAACAGCCCTTCCATTCGCTGGTATTTCACCACAGAAAGTAATTTTGGAAGTGGCAGAGTCCTGCCTTGAGGTTGAATTATTGCCGCCAAAAATCTCACCCTTACAAAATTTCCTTTGCATTCTCAAAATGAGGACGCATAGAAAATAAAGTACCGTCAAAAGCGTTTTTCAGGTTTCTCTGCATATCAGTAGCTCAAATACCTCACTGCTGACACTCCTGCACGGGACCCGCTTTCATACAGCCCTGTCCCGCTCCGAGACAATCCCACTCAGATTCTTCAACCCAGCAGCTCAAACAACATTTCACAGAATCACCGAATGGTCAGGGTTGGAAGGGCCCTCTGGAGATCATCCAGTCCACCCCCCCTGCCAGAGCAGAGTCACCTACAGCAGGTTGCACAGGACAGTCTCCAGAGTGGGAGATTCCACCACCTCTCTGGGCAGCCTGTACCAGTGTTCTGCCTCCCTTAAAGGAAAGAAGTTCCTCCTCATGTTTAGATGGAACTTCCTATGTTCAAGTTTGTGCCCGTTCCCTCTTGTCCTATCACTGGGCACCACTGAAAGAAGACTGCTCCCATCCCCCTGGCACCCTCCCTTTAAGTAGTTACAAGTATTGATAAGATCCCCCCTCAGTCTTCTCTTCTCCAGACTAAAAGACCCAATTCCCTAAGTCTTTCCTCATAAGAGAGATGTTACAATCCCCTAATCATCTTTGTAGCCCTTTGCTGGACCCTCTCCAGCAGTTCCCTGTCTTTCTTCAACTGGGGAGCCCAGAACTGGACACAATACTCCAGATGGGGCCTCACCAGGGCAGAGTAGAGGGGGAGGATGACCTCCCTTGACCTGCTGGCCACACTCTTCTTGATGCTCCCCAGGATGCCATTGGCTTTCTTGGCCACCAGGGCACATTGCTGGCTCATGGTCATCCTGTTGTCCACAAGGACTCCCAGATCCCTTTCCATAAAGCTGCTCTCCAGGAGGTCAGACCCCAACATGTACTGATGCATGGGGTTATTCCTCCCCACGTGCAGTACCCTACAGTTGCCCTTGCTGAACTTCATAAGGTTTCTCTCTGCCTGTCTCCAGCTGTTTGTTAGCTTTTAGCAAATACCTGCTACTAACTATTTGCATTTCACGGGCTTTCCCACAGGTTCTGGTTGTAAGAGCAACCTCCACGGTGGCTTTCACCAGCACTATCTCATTTCACGTTTCCACAGACCAGGAGAACACGGATGCTCAGCTTCCAGGGCTCAGCTGAGGTAACTTCTAGCTCACAAAACCAGAACTTCTTACGCCATCTCCCTACATCTCTGTTAGCATCACAGCTAGAGGGTTATTTTTAAAACATCTTATGTATGCGTGTTACCTATTTGTAATGAAATAAAAAATGCGAGAAAACTATTCAAACAAAATATGCAGACTATCTGCCATAAAACTGACCCGGCAAACAACCTTAGAATCCCTTAAGGACATCAAATGTCCTTAAACTCATTTTTCTGAATTGAGAGGAATCCACTCTGCTGCTACATTTCCTAAGCAATGTCTTACAGAAGAATTACATTAGGAGTTGAGGACAAATTTAGTTCTTTCCACACCAAAGACTGCATTCACTTTGTGACTTTATAAACTCCAGGATCACTAAATACATGTAACCCTCTTAAATAAATAAATAAAGTGCCAGAGAAAATTTTTCTTCCAGAATTACTTTGCACCGTAACTAGAATGGTACTTCTCCTTCGCTGCAATATTATGTTGTGGTATTAACTCAAAAGTTCAAACCATTTTCATTTCTTTATTACCAGTAGCAATCTAGGAAATGCTGCCATCAATAGTAAATCTACATGAAGTCGCACTCCTCTGGTGCATTTTGTGCATAGCAATCAGTTCATAACGCAATCTTGTGTTGTTTAAAATTCAGTTTATTCTTCAATTACTCTGCTAGCCTGACTCTAATTTATTATATTTTCTGGTACATTTGATTTTGGATATTATGACATCCTGGCTCATGCCATTAGAGAGGAAACATAAAACGGTGAGGATGTCTAGGGACAGCTGAGAGTAAGATAGCAACAGCCTGGAAAATTAACAATATCACTGTCTCGGTGCTCAGCTAGACCTCTCCTGCATTAGCGCTAAAAGAAATTTGGCAGTATTTCTCCAATATAGACTTGACATCCAGGAATAGCCTCAGAGGCACCATAAAACCTCAGCTAGCGTGGCGCAGCTCGGGTGGTGGGAGGGCGGATGGCAGCCCCTGAGCCCGCTGGGGCAGCAGAGCCACGGAAGAAATGAAACACCGGCGCTGCTGCTGCTCAGAGGCCACCAAAGAAAATAGTGTGGCTCTAAAAGCCACCGATACTATATACATTGATTTTTTGCTTCTTTTTTTTAGCCTTGCGTTGTCTCGGTCCTAGCTACTGTTTCTTACTCCCAGGACCCAAGGTGAAATGAGAGGCAGCAGCCAGAAGCCTTCTCAGAGCATCTTTCTTGAGTATCCCGACAGAAGGGAGGGCTTCACCCCTTCCTCCAGCTTGGCAACTGACTACATTAACCTTCAGGGCATGCCGCCAGCCCCACCTGCTTACTCAGGCTTTTGCCAGCACAGGAAGCTCTCACTGCACCGATTCGTCCTTCGAAGATGCATCCTCTTCTGCTTACTTCTCACTCCCCCCTACTACATTTGACGTTTGAACTCCTGCATCCAGGGGTTGGAGGGGCAGTCCCGATGGGGAAACATCAGGCTCCTGTATTCACATCTGACCTTCTTCCCGACAACAGATTCTGCCAACTTGAAACACGAAAAACCTTCACGTTCCGGCACAGCCTGCTCTGCCCCAAGAAATTCCACACTGGGTTTGGAAAAAATTTACATTTCCCTTCTTTTGTCTGTTCTTCTTCAGAAAGCCTGAAGACAGCTTGCCAAAACGATCCCCAAGAGCGAAAGCTTTGCAGGGAAACCCAGCCAGCATTGGAAAGAACTTCCAGTGGGGGAAACCTGCCTAGACCCAAATCCTCACTGATCATTTTGTCCTCCAGAATAAAACAAGCAGGCTAATTCTCCTCTACAGGACAGTAAAATTTTCTCCTGTCTCTAAGCTGTCTTGTAGCTCAGGCAGTACTGCCGGCTCCTTCTAAACCTCATAAGCAGTAAGGATTTTACTAATGATGTAGTTGCTGCAACTCTTGCAAGTCATTTAAAAAGACAATGTCAAAAATTACATGTAGCAATGTTAAAACAGGATGATTCAGGTTGCAAGCTAATTTACAAAATTAAGAAATGCCACTTTTTCGCTTACCCACTGCCTTTCAGTTTTCCCCACCCCTCCTGATCCTGTGTCGTAACCCAGTTGCTGGTTTCTGTTCAGAAGCTTTTTTTCCCCCAGCAGCCCAGTCCCGTGCAAAGGGCGGACACAAAAGGGAGCCGCATGAGGGATGCACAAGCACATTTCCAATGTTAGTTTGCTTGCTTTCACACTTTTAAAACCCCACTGCAAGAAAGTTATTGGTGCATGAGAAATGCAGAGTACAATTTTAGCTTGTGAAGCCTTACGAAGTCAGAGCAAATCAGATCAGGCCATACTTAGGTGGGATGGAGAACTGGGAGGGAGGGGCTGGGTTCTTCCCTCCTGTTAAGTGCCATCCCATGCCTCAGCGTAATGAAATATCACCACCACGATGAGAGAAAATTGCTCCTCTCATGTTGGTGTGCAGGTACCAGGAAAACACACCGACCAAGTTCTTTAGAAGCACATGACAGCTTCAGCTCCAACCATTTTCTCTTCTCGGTCCCATATACTCTTAAGTGACTTGCCTATGCTTACCCTGCAAATCAATGCACGCGCTCCAGTGTCTCCCTGCACCTGCTCTCGTTACCCTGTGTTGGAAACGAACCATGAATCGAGACTGGAGACTTGATTTTATTTCCCAGCGTGCAGCGAATAATCATCAATAATTGATGTCAGTTGGCTTCATTTGGGGCACTGCCTTGGGCACGCAATGGAGACTTATGGTATGCACCAAGAAAAGGAGGATTTGTATATAAAATTATTTGATAATCTGAAAAAAAATCCCTCAGTAAACAAAAGAAGTTTACAGATAATTGTATTAAAGATTAGAGTTGTTTTAAAACAATGCAGAATGTTTTCAAGAACATCTGGGAAGAAAGATGGTAGTTTTAAAAGCAAAACCTTGGGGGAAAACATCTTCCCCCTTCAAACAGAAAACAGTAATTCCCTTTATTAAATCCTAATCCTCTTCAATTCATGTTAAGGCAGAACATTTTTTTCTAATACTTTTATCATTCTATTTAAATGTAATTTTATAAATAAATAAATACTAAATATATTTAAATACAGTTTTAATATCTGATTAAATGCTTGGTTATTCCACCTTTTTTTGATTGCTTCCATTTTATTTCAAATTTGAGAAGCAGGCTAATTTTAAGTCAGAAAACTGAATAAGTTTATTATTAAATAAGGACAGAACTTAACCTCTGGAATACAGAAAAATATATTATATCATGATAGCAAAAGCAATCTTATGGCTGTCTTTTTATATGCACCTACTCATCAGCTGGAAAATTAAAAAAAAACCCTCCTTCTATCTTATAAATGTTATTATTTTTCCATCACTCATTTACTGTTTTCCAAACTTTATTTGTGGCGATTTATGTGAAAATTCCCCCAATAAACCCCATATATTGTCCATGACAGCTTCTATAATCAATGTTGGTATTCAATAATATTTATATTGATCTTCTATTTAAACAACACATTACTGAAGCCCCTCACTGCTGTAACTGCTGACGGCACCACAAGAATAAAGTTACTCCACAACTAAATAAAAGCAAAAACTACAGAACTGAACAACAATTAAGCTGATAAAAACATACTGGATCAGATTTCTGTAACGCCTTTACCTACTGTATTTCACCTTCATTCTTCCATAAAAAATGCTTAATGTTAGAGCTAAATTTGGAAGGATTTCTAAGTTAAGATCTAGAAAAAAAAAAAAAGAAAAAAAAAGACAGAAAAAAAAATGTTGAAAGTAAAGCATAAGTACAGGGTTTGGGTTTTTTTTTTCCCTTTTGATACTGTTTTATTTATTTAGATATAGAAATTAATTGGATATACATGTAAAGTAAGTTCAATGACAAGTAGAATGCTAACCAGATTTGTACCAGCAGCAATTGAGCCCCAGCAAAGAAATCTCATAAGGGATGCTTTGCTATAACCACATCCTCATAGCTGTGGTGAATTCAGCAACTTCCTCGGGAGCAGAAGCAGGCAGAAGGGCTCTCATGCCCACAAAGGACCCCATGGAGTCACCACTGCGACTTCAATTGTACAGGCAAGCTGTAGGGATGGTTAAGTAGGACTCAGCATGTGATACATCATCTGAAAAATAGCATATATGGGATAGCAACTGCTCCTAACACGTGTGGGTGCATTGTAGTGAAGTTCCTTCTCGCCTGCAAGTTCACTTAACCTGCTTAGCAGGTTTTCAGGTATACAAGGCCTCACCTACATATAGAAGAAACCATCATTCCTCTTTGACCCTTTGAGGCAAAAAAAAAAAAAAAAAAAATCACAGCACTATGTTGATATTACTAAGCGAAATAAGCTGCCTTCACTAAACTTGAGACTTAAACGATACCTGTTGTGAAGTCCGTATGGTTCTGATCATTTGTAGAAGGTAACATGTCGAGCTGTACCCAAAAGTTCTTCATCAAGTATCTTCCGCTTCATAAGGTCATGACACTCAGTTATGAACGCTTCCTGACTTCACAGCTTTTCAAACTTTTCAAAATATGACTTAGGAAAGCATTACACTTCTACAGCATTTCTCTAGTCGATAGCACACATCCCTTACTGCTGAAGAAAGAACTGTAACAGTTTCATTTCACACTCCAGTAACCCAAAATTCTGCATTACCTCTCACTTTAGTGTTAATTTTCCCATAGATTCTCTTTTTCTGCTTACATGGCAAGACAGCTCAGGTCAAGTGCACAGACAAGCTGTGCTGCTGATTCTCCTTTTCACCACCACTGAATCACCTTCACTTCTGCTTCACCAGAAAGTTATTTTCCCTGGAGAAAGCAGGAGAGCCACAGCCAATAGATAAGTCAGCAGCTATCAGTCAAAATGCATTTCGAAGTGGGAAAAAAAACCTCCCCACAACTAAAACTACAAGCATTATTTATGCAGGATCATGCCCACACTGTATAAATACACCACGACAGGTATATTTGCTGCTGTACATGCGGTGAAACCTAATGCAGCTCGTGTCACTTCCAGCTACAGACAGACACGTATCAAGCTAAGAATATAAAAGTATCAG
Source organism: Charadrius vociferus (assembly GCF_000708025.1). Lineage (NCBI taxonomy): Eukaryota > Metazoa > Chordata > Aves > Charadriiformes > Charadriidae > Charadrius > Charadrius vociferus. The sequence goes on from NW_009647838.1 coordinate 403,101, forward strand.
CACTGAACAGACATGCTGAGCCATCCCCCAGATAACAGCAATGAAGAGTGGTTATTTTGCCAGATGAAGTAGAAAGATATCTTTTTTTTTACTGGTGATTCAAAAAAGAAACACATTTGGTGGTTGTCACTGAATTCTTATAAAGCTTTGTAATGTGTATGTAAAGATCTAACTTACATACCTTTTTAAGGTATTCGGATAAAATGAATGACAGATCCACAAATGTATCTATTTTTAGGCTAATATAACCCGAACGAGATTAGCTTTACCTTTAGCATTTAAAAGAAATTAAAATAGTTGAGAAGTGAACCTAAATTCTGAAGGCATTCAATACTGAATAGCATTTTATACTGGTTTAGTGTAAGTCAGTGATTTTTAAATTGTGATCTTTAAAGCTTCAATCTTCATTAGAAGCAGCAATGACAGCTTAGTAATGGTCTACTTGTAAAAACAGTCCAGGAATTGACTTGTACTAATTTTTAATTAACATAAATGCAAAATCTAGTACAGACATGGAACTGTTTTACTAATTCACTGGGTGAGCCTTCATTAGCTTCTGTCAGTAACAATAACTGGCTGAGAAAAACCCTCTGTAGCAAACAAGACATAAAGGCAGGAAAAACAGGCCAGACAGAAGGAAATTCTCCTCAACCTGCTCCGGAAGAAGCTTGACTGAAAAAGTTTTTTTCAAAGTTTAAAAAGCAAGTTACTTCAATTAACAGGCAGGGGTTTTGATGATAGCTATGGTGCATACATACTGTACCAAGGGTACAGTTACAGCTGTACGATCAGAATAGGGTTTATAGCAAACTCTTTGAACATGACCAGAAAGTTTATACAACACCTTAGGACCTATGTGGTCTTCTTATCTATCGATCAACTTTCACTTCCAGTTATTTCAGTCTGGTAACAAACACGTTTTAAACAACTTGATTTAAAAAAAAAAAAAATATAGGAGAAAATGATGATATGGGACAGGGGAACAGCTCTAATAAAAAGAGGCAAGAACACAAGGAAGGGTGGGCTATTGGTAAATAAATGCATGAACTTGGAAGTAACAATAAGGCATCCTCCTCTGCATGAAGTAGCAATAGCTGTTACTGACTTTTTTTTCTATAACTTCCAAACACGTAGAAACAACGTAATATGGTCCATATTTAAGTATTTAATCTATTGCAGATATTTGGTGCACTACCCATGAGGCACATATAGATACCATCATCTCCAGAGTCCTCCTTCAAAGGTGACTTGCTGTAGATGTAGACTACCCAGCCCTGAGATGGACTTTGAATGCACTGTTCTGCACTGTTACTGAAGGCGGTGGAAGAACCAACGGTGTTGGCATCAAAACGTGGTTAGCTTAAAAGCCTTATGGTGGCTGTGGGTTTTCTTGTTGTTGTTTTGATTTTGCTGGTGTAGCAGGTAGCGATGTCAATTAGGGGGATAATTTGGATGATATCGCTATACCCGCAGAAAACCCCAGTATAGGCTCTTCTCTACTGCCGTAAGCGTACATTGCTGATACAGCTTGTTTCATCTGTGGACTAACACAACATACACACACAAAAGCACATTCATGTTATGACAAAGTAAAATGAACAACATAGAATGCTTGCCGATACCAGCCAAGCTTCTTTTTTTAAATGAAAACTTTATTCAGGAGTGCCAACCAAAACTTGATACCCAGAAAAATCCTGACACGCCTAGATTCTGAAATATTGCTTTGTGTCAGAAAAAAAACCCCATGGGTTGGTCCTTTCAAAGCAAACACAACATTCCTGTGGCAGAACACGACAGCTTATCCGAGCACAATATAGCAACCACTGAAAACCGCTTTCCACGAACTGGTTTTAGTACACAAGTCAGCGACATTTTACCTCCGTTAGCTTTGCTTGAATTTCCATTTGCTTCTGTTGTGCCAAAAACCTCTGCTGTACCAGCTTTCTTTTTCCTGTGTATGAACTCAGAAATGAGGATTAGCACCAATCTGAAGAACAAAGAAAGGCACAGGAAGGTAAGAGCTTTAAACCCTCCATTCACTAGTATTCTTTGGCCTTTCGGGGCCAAAATTTTGAAAAATGACACTGCATTAAGAGGGTCGTCTGTGGAGGAGAGCTCGGATTCAAGCAAAAATAGCATGCAAATAAAAAAAAATTACACAATGAGTACAACTGCAAAAGTCGATAAAAGTGTCAACGTATAGGAGCACTGACTTGAACCCAATCATAAACTGTGCATATTCCCAATTGTTTTCTAACCAGCCAGCGCCTGGGAACGCATGGCACTGGCATCCTGACACCTTCCACTGGGCTTGTGCAACCTCTTCAGAGAAGGTCATGGGAACACGCAGTGGCAGTGCTCTCTCGGGGGCTGGAGTGGGGAGCACAGCCTCCAGCACACTTCAAAATCACTCCCACTGCAGAGAACGTACCGACGCCGAAGCAGAGCGCTTGCCGCTCGGTTTTCCCCACTGTGCTGAATAACATCTGACAGCACTACACCACTCCAGGCAACCTGATCCAAAAGCCCCGCTTCGCCTTTCTGCAACTATTGGGTTCCTCCCTTCGCCCAGACACATAGGGGTTCTCCTTTAACACACATCACTTTCTATTGTGCTCTGTTGCTAGAAAAAAAGACAAATACGTCATAGTTCCTTCTTCTTCATGATCTAGAACTACTTACTACTACCATTTACAACATTTTAAAACTCGATCAGTTCATATATCGGATATACTCCTTGATCAAATTGAATTTTGCTCGACAAACAAGGGTTCTTCATAAAAATTCTGTACACCCCATTGAACAGTGGCTAAGCGTGACAAATCTCTGCAATGAAATATAAAAACACATTCTGCTCTGTGGAATGAAGGAAAAACATCCAGGCAAAATGCAACATCTATCACTCCATCCCAAAGCAAAACCCAACTCTGCCTGGGCAAAAATTAACTTCTATATCGAGCTGACACATTTATAACCTCACAATTACTTTCTTACTCGATTTGGTCCGTTTTGCTGTGATGCCAACAAGAAAATTCTAGACATTCTTAACAAAATGCCACAATCCCAGAGCAACATCACAACTTGCTTACTTAAAACAAAAATGAGGCTGCAAATGTTGAGCTATATTACCCCAAGTTTCCATTTTTTAAATAAAAATAGTCCCCAGTAACTGAGTGGAAAAAATCACAGAAACGCAAACCAATTCAGAAACGCAAAACAATTGAAAATCCTGCATGTTCCTGATTTTATATCAAACAACAGCATACTTAAGCTTTTGTTTTCACCATCTAGTGCACAGCTCAGTCTGAGAGACTCAGCAAAAGGCTCCCCTCCTCTTCCAGCCCCCAAATTACTTGTAAAACCAACATCAATTGAAATAAGCATCTACAAGAATGCAAAGGATTGACATCTATGCACGTTTATATCAGTAACAATACTTCAGAAATATGAGAGATGCAAAGCACATGGCAAGGATGAAGTCAGCTCTGGTACAGCGCTGTATCACAGCAGCAGGGCTGGGAGCATCTCTTTACATGTCAGTAGATAAACCAGCCCCCAACTCCAAAGCAGAAGTTAGCTACCTATATTATCTCACGCAGAATACAGAACAGCCAGTATGAAAACACATGATAGGTTTATCCCATGAACTTTCCGAACATAAATCCTGACCCTGAAAATATTTACATGCAGGCTTAACATTAAGCCTAACAACAGACCTACTAATTCCAAAATAAATACTTGGGTGTTTAACATTAAACATATGTAAGTGCAAACATCTACAGAATTGGAGCTGTAAAAAACAAAAAGCACACACTGCAACATTATTATTTTTTATTGCTCCATAGACATCATGACCCCAAAATTACATCATTTAATACTGATATTCAAAAGAATTTTCATCTGTGAAAAGCATTACAATCTCTAAACAACAAACTCCATTGACCTAATAAAGCAATTAAGCAGCATGCAATTCAGTGGGGTCACATTAAAACTGTTTCTGCAAACCCAATTAGCAAAGATTTTTCAAATATCAGAGACAAGCCACTGCTGTATCAAATAGGCAACCAGTTTCCACTGGTGCCTTTTACAGCAGGGAGCATTTTAACACTGAACGAAGGCTGTTTTCTTATTAGTTACAGTTCTTAATATCCAATAGCTCTTTAAATAAGCAGCATCTCGCTGATTTAGGACATTAATTTATATTAATCCAATGTCTAGTACACATCACATCCTTACACATTTCACTTTGATATTGTTATTATCACTTCACAGTTGCTTTCAAGTGTATTAAGACATTTTTAAAGAGTACAGAAAAATGGGGTAGAAAAAGAGGGGGATATTTTGAAGTATTTTCAAGCAGACAGTTTTAACTAGAAGCTAACAAACTTCTGCTGGTTTTTAGTGACAAAGGTCCATAACCAAGATGGAGACAGGCAGCCGGTTCAGTGCAGGTAAAAACCTTACGAAAAACCAAAGTTTCACTGAGGTCACCAGCGCTTCCATGAGAGCAGACTCCAAACGGCAAAGCTTGCAATGTCAAAGCCAACATTTTGGTAATTATGCACGACAGGTTAAAAAATAAGCTTATTAAAACCTAACCTAACTGTCTCAAGTACTTTTCCACCCAATCACCAGCTTACATTCCTCTTGCAAAGTTTCGCCCCTAAATTGTAGGCTAATTTTTTATTTATTTTTTTTTAAATAGAAGATTCGAGTCCTGTGTTAGGAAATCACACTGTGTTTGCAAATCTCAGACCTGAGTCCAAGGCCCTGGGCTACCTCTTGCTGAAGTCACTAGGCAGAGTTAAGGGTCAGTATAGTTAGAAATCCAGTACCAAAAACTCTCTTTCTAAAATTATGCCTTTTTTTTCTTTTTTGCAATACCCAGATTTTGGAATTGTAGTAATACAAGCACTTTAAACCATAACATTACATACTCTTTTTACAACAACAACAACAAAAAAAATCTAACTGGGCACAATGGTGTTCTTTGCAGCCTGCTGAATTTGGAGTTAATCATTTTATATAGCATTGTGTTCAGGGAAGAGGACTCCTCCCTCAGTGAGCTGATCGTTTAAGAAAAAAAAAAAGAGTAAATGATAAAGGACCCTATTAAGTCTTACGGTTCTAGCAAGTACACTCACATACCTTGTTTCCATTTTGAGGAAATTTGTTTTAATAAAGTCAGGGCAGCATATGGTACTAACATGTTTATTTTCCAAGTGGTAGGGACACTAACCGAAACCATCTGATGTTTCTTCCTAAGCCTCCTTGATCTGCTGTTGGATTGCAGCTTAGAATAAAGCATTGCGAAGCCAAAAGGAATTGGGTAGAGTAATAAAAAAAAAAAAAAATCAGCGATTCAAAGTGTTTATTTAATGAGAGCCTAGCTCGGAACAGTTTCTCTTTTGAACAGAAGCTCAATTGCATTTATGATTTGAAATTTATTTCCAGAGACTACCAAACGTACCCCAAAGCTAATCCCTAACAAACATTTTTTACTTTGCACACAGAGACAAAACCAAACCCACAGTATCATGTAATTAAAAAAGGAATTAAATGAAGCTCAGAAGTACTTAATGGTGGATTTCTACAGCAGTAAACAATCAGCGCCGTGCATTAGGAACATGGGAAGAAAAGTCACAAGGGACTGTCAGATTTGTCACTAGCACAGCTCCAGCAATTGGTTTCTCGATTAGTTGACGAATATTCTGTCAAGAGCGCTGATAACTTTAAAGTATACCTTGTTAAAGTTTAAAAGACACCAGGTTTTAAGTTTTTTTAAACCACATTTTCAGTGATAAGAGCTAACAAACTGCGGGGGGGGGAGGGGGGGGAGAATGATGGAGAGCCCGGGTCAGAGCACGGATCACTAGAGTTAACACTTCCAAATAGCTGCCAACCACATCGGCTTCGGAGGCATTTTACAGACACAGCCCCGCGTTCCTCTGGCGCAGCTGTAAAACACATAACCTGAAACCAGCTCCTGCGGCAGGGGTTTGCTTGCAGCTGTTCTTCTGCCTCCCCCGCACCCGGTCATTTGACTCCTTTTTCAGGCAGCAGCTCCTTTAACAAAGCCACACGAGAGCAGCACAGGTGTGTATTTAGGGACCCCCTCCATAAAAAAATAAACAGGAGCCTTTGGGGCGGGTCCCCCCCGCAGCACCTCAGCCCCCACCTCAGCTTGGCGGGTCCCAGCCGCGGCCCCCATCGCCTCCGAGCGGACGGA
>NW_009647838.1:410899-443969 GCF_000708025.1 Charadrius vociferus
GAAATTCTGCCTATGTGATGGGAAAAGCCATTGCTTAAAAAAAAAAAAAAAAATCAACTGTTCTTGTGATGCGTGCTGGTCCCATTTAGAAACACGCTGGAAAAATGTCAGTTATAATTAGGTCATTAGGTGTACCTGGTAAAATAAAAAAAAAAAAACCTTCTCTTTAACAAATTTCAATTTTCAGTGTTGGAGATGTGCCAGTTGACTAATTGTCTTGTGATGCGTGCTGGTCCCATTTAGAAACACGCTGGAAAAATGTCAGTTATAATTAGGTCATTAGGTGTACCTGGTAAAATAAAATAAAAAAAAAAACTTCTCTTTTAACAAATTTCAATTTTCAGTGTTGGAGATGTGCCAGTTGACTAATTGTTAAAATTGCCCTGTTCCTTGTATGGAATAATACCCAATGCTTGGCAGCTGTTTTGCCAAAAAAATAAACTTGCTTTCCGCTTTGCGTTTCGTTGTGATGAGAGGATTCATCTTGCTGCCCGTGCTGAGTTACGGTGTTCCCTAGCAAACGAGGAGGAGGATAATGCAGATTTCTGTATTTGGATACTCAGTCACAGGAGGCCTCTCTTACTTTTGCTTTAGAAATAAACTTTAGGTGTTTACATCACAGATTTTGGGGGTAATAATCCTATTTGTAGTTATTGGATTTTATTTTTTTTTGCAAGCTTGTGTGTGAGAAACTGCACTTTTCTTATGGCTGTTTAAAAAAAACTATTACAGTGAAGTGATGACTAAAGGCTTTCTGAACTGTTCTCATGGTTCTCTCCCTTAACTGTGTCTGAGAGTGCTCACAGAAAATAACTTGTTTCTGCTTATATCTGGCAAATATTTTAAATGGGACAAAGGCAGTAGCACTGGAGTGGTGGAAGGGCTAGAGAGCATAATGCTTTCTAAGAGGCCTTTAATGCTTGGTAAGCTACTTCTGCTCTCGGATCATCAGTTTAATAATTAAAGCTTCTTTCTGTATATGCATGAATGTTATTTTTACTGGTGCCATTCCAAACTTAAACCTTTTTGATTCATAGCAAGTTGAAACCATCTCACTGATCTGCCGTGCTGCCCGTCTTACGGCTGCTGTTGAGGTGGTCCTCCAGGCAGTTCAGGGCATAGCTGCTCACTCACCAGCTATAGCTGGCTGCTCCATGGGCTTCTCCTGATGCTTTCCTTCCCAGGAACCTGATTTGAAGTTTTATGCTGTCTCATAGCTTCAATCTGAGTTGGGATTTGCTATTCCTTTTCCGTGGCAGCATGGTGGATAATGAGGATGAAGCTCAGTATTGCTTACCAAGTGGTACACGGTAGGGTTTAGGTGTCCGGTGTCTTCAATCCATGCTACTGTTCACCTCCATATGTGTTTAATCGGCTCTGAACACATCATAAGTACAACATAGCGTGCTTGATGATTATCACCTTGTGTCCTGGATCCACCTATCGTTAGTTACCCTCATACCCCCAGCTTTCATAACAGCATGCTTTGCTAGTAGCACCCTGAATTCAGTTCATGCTGTATGCACTTAGATGTCATACTTCGGTATTTCTTGCTGTAAATATGCTTCCCCATACAGTCTTCAAGAGTCTAATACAGACCTTTCTTTATCCTGTGGTTTACAGGTTACTCCGTAGTGTCATATTCAATGACCTGTTAATTGTACTCTCCTGTGAGTAGTGCAGTGATGGTAGTTAGGGTTTATAATTTTTAGGCTCTTTGTAATACGGCTTTAGTGTACAAATAATGCCATTTCTGTTCTGTAGCCACAGTGTTAACTATTTTAAGTAGATTTTTAGTGTTTAAAAATGGGTTTGTTTGGAATATTTTCAGTAGTCTGTCTCTGAATTCAGGCTTGTCTTGCAGTCCATAAGTCTTAAATAACAGCTTAAGGTTTTTGAATGTGTGGCTTTTATTTAATTTACCACAGGGGGGGAGGGGAGGAGAAGTGTAACTATTTTCGTGCACATTTTTTCAGGTCTGAAGGGAAATTTGTGTCCCAGCATTCCAAACAATAATCTGTTGAGACAAGTCAGTTGTCCTATTTTATTTTTTTTTTTTGTTATTATCTAAGGAGAGATCTCTTCATCTTGCTTGTTCTGTTTCATCCTTACTGCCACGTTTTCCTGCTATTATTTCTCAGTTTTACTGCGTCTGACTCTCGCTTGACCTTGTGTTTGATGTTTTCCTCACTTTAATAGGAAGTGATAGTCGCTACCGAAGCTTAATACTAACTTGCAAGTTACCGTGTGACTGTTGAGTACTCTGGATTTTAAAACTCTAAAAGCTGTAAATATCACAAGTGTGTAAAATTGCTACATTCTACTGAATTATTTCCTCTGCTCCGTCTTGTCCGATAGCCTCTGTTGGAAGTATGAGCTGACATTTTTTCCTGTGAACTTGCTGGTATGTCAGTGAACACCCAAGAGTCTTGACATACAGTGTAATTCTAAGAAAATTCTAGGCTAAATTCTGTTAGTACCTAATTAACAATATTGTGGAGATATGACCCAAGAGTAAACAGAAAGAAAAGGTTACACATCAGCTACTAGAACTGTTTAGTTTGCTTCCCCTGCGAGCACGCATACTTCCTTTTCCTACTTAATTTCAACTAAATGTCCTTTGGGATATTATAGAGATCACCATTTTCATCCCTATGCAAAAAAAGGCTTTTTACCTCATTCCCTTCCTAAATTGTCTTCATGGTTGTTCCGTGTGTTTGAAGCACAGAAACTATGTTGTTTCTCTGAGTATATAAAGGAGGTGGCTTTTTTTATACTGTGTGTCCAAATAATCCCTTCTGTCTTTCAAGAGCTATAAATATTTCACAACCTTGGATACCATACGTTATTAAAAGTGCCTACCAAGCTTGTTTGGAGCATCATTTACTTAGAATTAAGTGTTTCCTAAGGAAACGCTGCTCTGGATCACAAGGAATTCTATAATTCTGTAACAAGAGGCCTGTAGTTGAGTTGAGAATCAGTAGTCTAATATTTGTGCTGCACAAGTATCCCAATTATACTTCTTAACAAGTAAGCTTTCTGCCTTGGAGAAATTAATTGATAGTTCTTTCTGCTGTTTCTAATAGTTAAAATCAAAGTGTCAGGATTCAGTATGCCATTCTTTCCCATATTCATGGCAAAAAAAGGGGTCTGCAATCCAAAATTGATGTTTGAAATTGAGTGGTGTGTTCACTACTCAAGCTGGTGAGAATATCAGCACAGAAATGTTCTGCAAATAGCAGGACTGACAAGTAGCATGTTTAAATAAGTATGAAACCTGATCGACAAATTATGAGAGCGTTCACGTGCCCAATGTGGAGTGTCTTTACCTTTGAACAAATGTTAGAAAGCTTGTGGTGTATTTGTGCCTTTTTTTATTATTCCTCTTTATGTTGTGGCTTAGGCTTTATTCCTTTTCATAATTTTTCTTAGTGAGTGTGAGCAGATAGGACAGACCAGCTCACAGGAGTTAATTATAAGTAACACTGGCCTTCGTTATCATTCCTTTATTGTAGAAGGCAGTATGTTTAGTCCTTTACTTGACCGAAGGTCTTGATATAAATTATTCAGATGTAATCAGAATACCAACATCCACTTCTATTTCCAGTCCCATGCATGGTAAAAATAAGTTCTACAGTCAGCATAAAACTACTTTGAGAAAATGGATTTAAAAAACTGCTAATTTTTTTCCAAGGCTTGCAGCTTGCTGTCAGGACATAGAGTGCCTCAGGAGATAGGTTCGAGCATGAATTGGGGGATCACAGTAGCTGAGCCGCCTGGCCTTTGAGCTTCAATAGTAGTGGTATCGACTGCAAGCAGTTATTAATGCTGTGAAGGTATCATAGAATGGTTTAGGTTGGAAGGGCCCTTGAAGATCATCGAGTTCCACCCCCCCTGCCATGGGCAGGGACACCTCCCACTAGACCAGGTTGCTCAAAGCCCCATCCAGCCGGGCCTTGAACACCTCCAGGGATGGAGCTTCCACAGCTTCCCTGGGAAACCTGTTCCAGTGCCTCACCACCCTCAGAATGAAAAATTTCTTCCTAATATCTAATCTAAATCTACCTTCTAGTTTAAAGCCATTCCTCCTCATCTTACTGCTACACTCCCTGATAGAGTCCCTCCTCATCTTCCCTGTAGCCGCCCTTTAGGTACTGGAAGGCTGCTATAATGTCTCCCCTGAGCCTTGTCTCTTCCAGGCTGAACAACCCCAATTATCTCGGCCTGTCCTCATAGGAGAGGTGCTCCAGCCCTCTCATCTTCTTCCTGGCCCTCCTCTGAACTTGCTCCAACACGTCCCTGTCTTTCCTATGTTGGGGGCTCCATAGCTGGACACAGTACTCCAGGTGGGGTCTCACCAGAGCAGAGTATAGGGGAAGTTTGATAAAGATGTTGCTTCTCTGAGTCTGGGAGATGTTGAACAGGAACGCTGCCCTCCTGCTCCAGATCTGTGCACTGCTTTAGCTGACTGCATGCTGTGAAGCAATTCCAGTAGATATATTTTCATTAGAGTTCTCATTGGGATCTTTAATGAGATGATGGCATGGGTGGAGATGGCAGAGTTTTTTAGGTTATGTGCCAAAGTTCCTGGGCACACCCACAGAGGACTAAAGACAGACCATGGTGGATGGGGGAGCCCAAATAGTGACTAGTCCTGGCTTCTCCCAGGCCCATTCCAGGAGCCACCAGCCTACCTGAAGTCCATCTTCATGAGCCCAAAGGAGAACAGGGACACAGTAGCGGGTGGGAACCCACAATAAGGACTTGAAGGAACCAACATCTTCTCTGGGGACCTACTAGGGCTGCTCCAAGGAGGCAGCCTTGGCCTCTGGGCGTGACACACATCAAGATGAGTCAATGCTGGAGCGGCTTTGGGACTTAAGGGTGTTGCTGCCTGGGGGCATGGGATGCATTATGGGGTGCAGGAGAAGAGCATTTTGAGATTGCATAAGACTTATTATGGGATGTGTAGGGGAGGAACCAAAGGCAGGGAAAGGGATGGGTTCAGGTGATTTGGGGAGAAGTAAGGGTGGGGAAATAGAGGAATAAGGGGATAAAAAGGTTGTGTGTAAATAGGCTGCTGGTTGGCACACTTCTCTGGCTGTGCTCTGTGCCTGAATCGATGTGGTCTGTCCTGTCTTTCTGTTACAATTGCTTTCTAATTCTTTCTTGGGTGAGGGACTCTATTTGAGGGTGTACGTCTCAGTGCTAGCAACTAGAGTCAAACCAGGGGTCAGAGGGACCATGTGTCCATGCTGCCAGCAACTGGAACAAGTGCAGGTCTGGATGCCAACAGTTGGGCTGAGACCCTGGGCTGGAGAGCTGGGTGCCAGCAACTGGGGACACTTTATAGAGTGAGTAAAACCAAATGTGAGCCACTGGAGTGGCATTGGGGACCTATATTTGTCTGTGCTGCAGTGCTGGAGCAAGCGTGGGTATGTGACGAGCACATGGCTGCTAGCGAAGATCAAGCTGGATCAGCTGGTGAGTGGGTGAATATGGTGGAAGCATGTATCTCTAAAACCAAGACCACAGGAGGAGCTAGCTGTCAGAGGCAGCAGGAAGTCCTGGCCAGCTACTGGAGAGACTGTAGGGTCAGGGGCTCCCCTGGGTAGAGATGTGTGTCTGCCTGTGTGTCTCTACGGCAAGACTGCAGTGGGGTTGGGTACTCAGGGACCAGGGAGTCCCAGCCAGCTGTGAGTGATGGTCTGTACCAGCAACTGGAGTTGGGCTGAAGTCTTGGGGGCTCCTACACCCAGCCACAGAGAAGAGTAGGATGAAGCTGTTGGTGTGAGCACTCTGTGTGTCTGTGATCGGTGTGGCTGGTGGTGTATATGTGTGGTGTATACGTGTAGTGTGTGTTGTCTGCCTGCTGGGAGTAGATTTTTCAGCCTTACTACTGGTTGGACCTGAGCATGCAGCTGTGGCTGCCTGGCCTCTTGGCTGTCAGATCCAGCATGTTATGTCTTATAACAGGATGGTCTATAATTACTAACGTTGGGTGGTCTGTGTAATGACATGGTGTTTTCCTTGCCTGTAACTGTATCAGACATACCTCTTTATTACCAATTATTCATTTTTCAGTCTATCTATTTGATCTTTCGGAAGAAACGATGAAGCTCTTTCCTGAGTGATGACTAGAAAATACCTGGTTTTGCCTGACTTCGGAGCCTTTAGCATTCTCCCACTCCTTGGACACATGTATTTGTGATGCAGGTTGTTAGGATTTATGCAACAGGAGCTTTGCCTGTAACCTTGGAATATAAAGGAAAAAGTCTAATCCCTCAGAAATGTAAATAGGACTTGGACCATACTCTTGAAGATAAAAACATCACTGCCTATACCTTCATCTTACTGTAATTCTGCAGCTAAGCTTGATTGCTCAGAAAGGATTGTCACAGCAAGTTTTAAGTGGTGCTTGCTATAAAAGACGCCAGAATGATGACAGTGTTCTTAAATGTGCCACTGTCCTTAATTTTGGTGTTTGGGTGGTTCTCGTGTGAAAGTTGCGTGCTGCTACTCTTGAAGTTGAAGCTGGCAGCCAGAGGACTGTTTGTATTGTAACCAAGCTGTACAAACGAAGAGAGTGAGGAATGCAGAGTCTCAAGAGGCCTTTAAAAGCAAATTCAGAAACCTTGTTTGCATAGCTTTTAAGCTTTTGGCTTACTTGTGTAGAGGATGAGTTCAGTGAGTGGGAACGCATGATTTCAAAGAGGATATGAGCATTTTTTCATTTGTCTGTCCAAGTCAAAAGGGCTTTGTAAAGGTGCAATGAATACGGGTGATGTTGAAAAACCAATATTAGGAAACAGTGTTTGATAAGAAAGGAAGATGTCAACTTAGAAGACTACTAAGGTGGATGCCAGGTCAGTCTGATCCTTGCTATACCCAGAGGAAAAAAAAGTTTCAAATATGTAATGGTTTATAGTTCCTACTTAAGTTAATAGAATTGGTGTCACCGTATTAATTTATTGTAATGTTTCCCCTAAAACTGAGTTGTAGCTCTTTAAAATATGTGTGTTTATTTTGTTAGTGCTTTGTAGCTCAGATGCTTTGGTTTATGATTCTAATTATAAAATAATGACAGATATGATGGTTTTTAATCTGCCTCCTAGTCAGGTTTCTCAAAACAGAATCACTAAGTTTGGTAATCGTAGTAAGTAAAAGTCAAACGCTGGGTTTTTTTCCCCCTCTTTCCTCCCCTTCGTCTGACATTGCTGTTTGAAGGCTCAGGACAAGCTTTTATAAAGGCCGCGTGTTCCTGCTGTCATCACTATAAACTAGCTCCGGCTGCTCAGATAGCAAATTCTGGGTCTGGACAAAAAATAAATTTTGCCATAATTTCATGAACATCTGTGTATGCAGCATCTCCCATGTTCTGGTGGCAGAGCCTGTGTTTCTTACCCCTTTTTTTGATCTTGGCAGCAGCTGTCCCATGTCCCCCACTGCTCCTACCTGGGAGGGCAGCGAGCGGTAGCTGGCGAGGCTGCTGGCACCGTGCTTAACATCTGGGTGCAGGTAACTGGAATAGGTGACAGCTTACCTGGGCGGATGCTCCGTTTCCATGGCCCGTGCTATGACTGGATATGCAATATGTCCTCTGAATTGGATGTACGCTTAAAAAAAGGATTCGCAGTACCCGAAGCCCAGCTGCTACTGAGATCGTACTAATAACCTTATGAGAGAGAGACTTCTGTGAGGAACCTTAAACCAATGTGCCATTAATAGACTAGTGCACGGAGAAGCAGTACTACAGTTTTTGGTGCATTTCTCTACTATTGTTTCTGTGGAAATCTTGGATGCTTTCCTTTGCAAAGGCCTCCAAATGCAAACTCTCAAAGGAAAAAGTTATGACCATGAGTATTTGCATGTCTGTCTGGCACAGACCTCAGCTTTTGCTGGATGGAATGATTTCCCCTTGGAACAAAGGGATATGTATATATGTAAAAGTTAATCAAGGATTATTTATATGTTGTTTGAGAACTGTGACTGATTCTGGAGGCTTGCTGGAAATTCCTATGAAGTGAGGAAGTAGTTCCATGATAGCTGGTTGTAAGTATAAAATATGAAAACTTGAATATTAAGGCTTGAATGTACAAGCAGAACTGTGGAGTAACTGTAGAAAGAGTAGCCGCACCTTGGTGTACGTTGCACTTGTACTCATTTAGCACCAATTCGTTTTCTGTTGCCAGGGAAAACCAAAGTGTGCCCAAAAGATACAGACAGAAGAAAAAGTGTGTCTGCGTTTATAAAATGTCACCAGCCTATCCTAATGAGTGAATGAATCCAGGATCACAAATGTGAAGGGAGTCGGTAAAGACTTATGCTAAGACCATAACAAACTGAAGAAGGTTCGATCTAGACAGACAGATGTAGGCTGCTGTGTAGCTGCATAATGTTTTCTCACTAGCTACTGGAGGAAATTCGGTACTGCTTATTTTCATTCCCTGTTATGCACATGCAGTATATATGCATTTAAAGCTAAGACCTCTTGTGTTTCCTATGTAGACTTTAATAACCTAAGTCTGTTAGATGTTTAGAGCCCAGCATTAACTTGTTAGATCTTCACATGAACCTGCCATATGAATTTTCTCAGACTTGCTTCTGCTATTAGATGATGGCACTTGATTTCCCTAGTCTCGATTTTTGGCTTGACAGCAAAATTGATACTTAGGCTTTTTTTAATCTGTGGCAAAGCAGCAAAATCCTGCTGTGCTGATAATACCATAACAACACAGTGGGACATGGCTTCCTTGAAGTTTGTGTTGAAGTCTGGTGGCAGTTATCTTTTTTTTTGCACAGTCTACGCACACATTTGTACTATCAAGGTAATGATTGTGTTGCTCATGTAGTCCAAATGCCAGCAGCCGTTCTGGCACATCATAGCTGGGAGAGCTAAACAATAAATATCCTTTTTCTTACCTCCTACCTTCAGTTCCTCAAGCCTTCAGTCTTACCCATGTCAGTGTTGTTAATGCTTAGCATCGTATACTGGGTATTACGTCCAGGTTCATAGTTTTCCTTTTATGTCTTGCAGTCATTTTTGGTTGACATATCTAGTTGCTTACAGTTAACTAACCAAATTGTTAGTTTGTGTATTCAGTTTATATAATAAATGGGTCATGTTATTTGTTCATTGGTTTTCCCATTATCTTCAACCATGTACTGTAGAACGGTTACTTAAGTGTTATTCGAGATTGAAATTTGTAAAGAGAACGGAAAGACTGACATTGCAGGAGTTGTCTATAATTTGCGTAATTTGCACTCCCTGAATTTTTATGTGAGCACAGTTATTTAATTGCTTTAGTCTGGCCAGTTTGTTCTACAAGGTGCTGATAAGGTAAATTGGTAATTTTGGATGGTGGTGGATCATAGTCACAAAGATGAGCTCTTTTCTTCCGCTGTTACACAAAGCTAGTGTAGTTTGACAGCTGGTAGTTGCAGTGATTTTACTGTCATCTGACTGCTTGCAATTTTACTGGTGGTGTTTAACTGTGCTCAAAATAGGTCTGCTGTGGTTGAAAGGCTTTAGGAAGAACTAAAGTGAAGTGACAGCAGGCAAGAGCATTCCCACGGTGAAATGATAGGAACTATGTTTTTCAGTGTAGTACACTGGTTTTACACACTTTATTTCTACTCTTCAATTAGTATTGCAATTGTATTTGTAACAGCTTTAATTGCTTTTAATATGTTAGAATGTTTATTTTAATCTTGGTGCATAGGAATCTGAATTATCTTAATAAGAAAGTCAAGCTGATTTTCATAGCTTCTTTATTGCTTAATTCATTACAGTGAAGAAGCTCTCCCCTTTATTTGCAGAAGTGCATACAGTTACAAGTTCTTGTGTTCAAGTAGTAACTCTTTTTCTTTTCCTCATCTAGGAAGGCTGTGGAAGAGTTACTTAAAGAAGCAAAACGTGGGAGAACCAGAGCTGAAACAATGGGAGCTATGGGTTGGTAAGTTGTGCCAAGAGGAAATGAATGCTATGACCGATGCCAAAATAAATTTTACATTTAATGCGTGGCAGAAGTCTCTACCTTTTAGTTTGCTTCATGTGTAAATAATTTGTCTTCATCCAGGTATTAATTTGTCTGGGCAAAAATTTCAGTCAAGATAATAAAGAAGTTGAAGTAAATTCTCCTTGCATGAAATTGCTTGACTGAATGTGTTGAAGTCAAAGCAATTAGAAATCTGGTAGTAGCTTCTGTAATAGTGTTTCCTTACAGTAGATGGAATTGCAAAGTTTGGATTGGAACCTCGTGAATCTTTAAAATACTGGGTAGCTTCAGCATGCATATACTTACATACTGGCCACATGTTACTGGGTTAGATTCTGTTTGAGTTAAAAGAATTCATAGCCTGACAAAGAAACCTAAACCCTTAGAACAATAAAAATAATAAATGATCCTTTAGTAGAGAATCCGTCTGTAAATTGCAGCCAAAAATGAACTCAAGGTATAATTCAATTTTGGAAGGAGGTATTTTTAATACTTTAAAAAAAAAAAAAAAAAGAAGCCCTAAACCCCAGGGTCTAATTTGTATAGCAAGTGAGAAAAGAATCATAGTATTTAAATCTTAAGTGAAATACAGTATTAATTCTTCAATGCAGTATTTCAGTTTTTACAGCTAGATTATCATGGAATGTTATGCATGTAATTGTAATTGGAGAAGTAATAACATGCTGAGAAGAGTCATTCATCCTAAAATAATGTATCTGACTGATAACAAGCTATCAGATCTAGGGATGTTCACACAAGTAGTGCACCAGTTGACTGCGTTAAACTCATTTGTAGATAAGGTTTGGCTTCCTCCATCAACAGCAGTAAAAGATAAGCCTGCGTGGTTAATGAAGTTCTCAGCTGATTTCTTGGCCATGTTTGTTTTAGTAGCCCTGAAGAGATTAAAATAGTGTCTTGCTGAAAACAGTTAATCCTTTATATTCTCTAAACAAGTTTTGGGGGTTTTGTGTATTTCATCCAGTATTTCTGCTAGGGATGCAGTTTATACCCTTTATGTTAATATGGTTAAATTGGTTTAATCCCCTAGAGGGGTTATAGCTATGCTGATACAGCATGCTTTTACCCTGCCAGCCTTGCCAAATGGCCAGGTAAATCAGTGCAGATAATTAGCACCATGAAGTGTTGCATGCATCCAGTTACTGTGAATTTGCAAGTTAATTGCAGGTGTGGAGACTAAAGATTTCAGCTGGGAGATAACCAAGTGTCCCTGTGCAACTTCGGTGCCGCATGAGCAGTCTGGAATACCTGCCAGGAGCGTGTATGGGCTTCTGCTGCTGGCTCCGGCTACTACTTATCCCTTGTCTGTAAAAGAGTGGTGGTCCTCCTCAGCTGGCCATGATGATCAGCTCGGGGTAACACGCGGTTTGCTAAAGCCTGATGCCCGAGGCCTGCCAGAGAAGGGGATAGCCAAAGGTGACCTGTTCTCCAGAACAGCTGCATATTGCACTAGAGTGAAATAGTGTCTGGCTAGTTCAGGGTTGCGTTAAAGGTGTAGGAGGAGAGGATTGTCAAGAAGGCTTCAGGCAGAGGAAGACTGTTGACCTAAGGATTGGCTTGGTGATATTCTGAACTGAGACTGCTGAAGTAAGGATCCTTTCAACTGCAGAGGAACATGAGAATAGCTACACTGGGTCAAACAAAGGATCCATCGCTGTGATGCCCCATCTTCATCAGTGGCCAATACCCGGTGTCTAGGAAACGGAGGAAGGAAAATACAAGAAAGTAGCAGTGCTTCCTCAAGGTACTATCCCAGCTTCAGGCAGTCTGCAGCTCAGGTTATCCTGCTCTCAGAAATGATTATTTTTTTTGTATATGATACTTCTCTAGGGATTTTCCCCTCTCTGAATTTATCCTTGGAGAAACTGGTAGTAATCCCATTTATCACAAATCTGATGCTGTAGAGTTTGGCATAGGCTAGCATACAGCTTGTGTGTGTGGTCGTAAGGAAGCTATAAATCCCCTCCCAGGCAGACTCCCAATAAGTCTTTGATGTCTAGTTGTGCAAGGTCAAGAGACAAAACAGCAGACAGAAGCTGCCACTGCTATCTTCCCTTGAATATTTTTCGTGCCCCTTGTGCTGTTTTGGTCCTTCTGAACTAGCCCAGCAACTAGGTATTGCATATATACCTGGGAGATGAGAAAACCAGTAAGATATTTGGGAGGAAACTTAACTATGCTCAGTTGAGTATCCCACTCCAGCAAAATGGAGCAAATCCTGAAGGGCTTATTACATCTAGGACTGAAATGTAACCTTGCAACTGTAAACTACTGAGAGGAAGATAGCTGCTGTTCTGAGCTTTGTGGATGCCAAATGAAATGAGCAGAAAAGTTACTTCATGAAAATGTGTATTAGTAGACCAAATCCAGGAAAGCATAACTGTTAGAAGAGAAGAGACAAGATCATCACCAACTTGTCTAAAAGCATAGTCTTAACAGGTAAAACACAAAACCTTCCTTCCTTGCCAAACTCAAAATGCTTACAGGTGTGTTTCATGAGGACTTCTGGGATTTCCTCAGCCCTTTGTCAGAGGAGTCCTGGAGAAGAGATGCACAAACCCTGGAGACATCTAGTGTAAGGCCATCAATCCTGCATTGGCACTGGATAGTTGAAGCAACTCAGCCTATGAAGAAAAGATTTGTTCTGCCATCTGTCTTTCGGTAAGGAGAAGCAGAGGCTGCTACTGCTCATACTTCGCTGATTCCACTTGGATACTGGGAAATACGTTTCTGGAGTCAGTGGCATTTGACAGGATTGGTTAAAGGGAGGTGTGTGGGGAAGTTGCAAGCATCCAAGTGAGCATAGCTGACAGGTACAGGGAAAAAAAAAATGTACCAAGGGGTCATCCTTTAGCCCACAGTCTCTGATACAAAGACTCAGACTTGAAATATGGGACAGCATTGTTAGTATTTCGTCCAGTTTGGGAATGTTTTACCAGTGTTATGTTGCCTTACAAGTTTGCTATGGATGACACGGGTAGGTGCTGCAACGTGTAGGGATTACATGGCAGTAGAAGGAAGACTTGTCCCAAATAGGGAGGTTGGTGGTGATAGCAGGCTAGAGACTCTCTGAACATGGAGCAGCTGTCACTATTGCCAATGGGCTGCCTGAGCTCTTATTTGGTAAAGAGTGTAAGATCATTGCCCTCGGTGCTCACAGGACTGCTTAGATTGGCAGTGGCTAGGTCCATGGCAAATTAATCCAAGAAATACTGGATATTCGTATTTATATATTTCTCAAGTATTGACTTGTTCCTTGGATGTCCTCAAGATTCTTGCTGTCAACACTGCAGTATTTCTAGTTCCTGCAATGCTCCTTCTGTGTGTACTTTCTGGCCATAGTGATTCTTGTTGAGGGTCTCCTACATCCTTATGATGCCACATAATGTAGATCCTGCTGATGATGTGTCTGGTTCAAGCTTTAGTGGAGCTAATAACAAGTAAGAAAATTTATGAGAAGGGTAATGGAGGATCCTCTTCTGAAGGTGTCTTAATCCTGGAAACATGGAGCAAAAGAGAGCAGAATCTGTGGCTAAATCTCAGTGACGCTGCTGTGATGCCAGAACTTCTGAGATGAGAAAAGACATCAGAGCAGCTGTTGGAAAGTTAACACTTGAAGGACCAGATGGGGATCCAGGATGGGAAGTTGTGGACAAATAATGTAAGAACATTTGAAACTATTAGATAAATGTATCCGTGATTCATCAGATGGAATAAAGCTGTAAGGTATTGGGATTTCCATTGTGTATCTAGGTGAAGTCAAGCTAAAAGCTCAGCTTTCCTTAAGTGGTTTTATCAGTCCTATGTACATAATTCATAAGCTTCTTACAGCAGTGGGGTTA
Organism: Charadrius vociferus; assembly: GCF_000708025.1. Classification (NCBI taxonomy): domain Eukaryota; kingdom Metazoa; phylum Chordata; class Aves; order Charadriiformes; family Charadriidae; genus Charadrius; species Charadrius vociferus. The sequence continues at coordinate 424,758 of NW_009647838.1, forward strand.
GGTCCTATTTTAAAAGGTTGTTTTGCTTTAACTGAGAAAGGTGGTTAAAATGCCACAAAAGATACTGTGTGGACAAGTTCTAGAGGCTATTTTTTTTTCTCCAGTGTATAGGTCTGGTCTTCAAAGATGCTGGTAGCAAGTGAGCTAAGGCTGAACTGAATATAATCTTCTCGGCTTACTTTAGAAGCTTACCTAAAGTAAGATACGGAAAACAAGATATTTTGGTATGGTTTGTTCAGCTCTGCATTGTAAGACCAGATGAAATTGCAAAAAGCAGATAAATGTTGAAAGCAATAATTTTTAGCCCTATTGTAAAGCAATCCTAAAATTGCTCTCATTCCTATATATAACTTTCTATTCAATATCAAATCTGTTAGTCAGAAGTACTGCAGAATACAAAATAATGCAGATGAGGCTGAAGACTTTAAGAACACTGAACTGCAAAATGCTGTATTGCATCTTATCTTTGAATCGGTGTTGCATGACTGTGCAGAAACACTGCAATGTGATTCCACTACATCTCTTTCATTTGAATGTGAGGAGGAGGAGAAACAGGGTACAGACAGAGGTTGCAAAGGATATCTGTTAAAATCTTGTGATCAGAGCACAGGTTCCCATCCAAAGTCATGCCAGCTGTATCAGCTGCCAACACCATACATAAAAGCTTGCTGTGTCATCCCATGCGTCCTCTTTTGTGAGATCTCCTGTGAAAGGCTAACAGCCTGGATTGGTTGGCTTGGCAAAACAACCTCTAGCTGCTTTTTTTTTTTTTGGCCTTTGGTCACTCTTCTGCTGAGTACTGTATTTTCCATGGCAGTTTGGAAGTGGTAAGGATGTACTTGTAAGTTCATGCATAATGAACTCTGTTTCTTGGAAAGATCCGATTTACGCTGCATGCTGAGGCTGACTGTGCCAAGCCTGTGTGATGTGTCCAGTTACTCAGCAGAGAAAAGACTGTGGTGCATGGCACTGCACACTTTTGTCTTAAATGGTGTCAGCATGTTTTACTGTTGAGAACTTGTAAGGCGCACTTCTGCACTGAACTGGTCTGCTATGTGATGGCAGGTGTTGGCTGGAAATTCTGTGTTATTGCACAGATGTTGATTTAAAATGTCAGAAGTAGAGTTAAGATTTGACCTAAGTTCACAACAATGGATTTAATCCTTTTTTCTTGCTCAAAATGCAATGATGACACTTTGTCATTGCATAGTGGAGAGATTTTGGGGTACACGGGACTTTTCTGCAGGGGCCGATGAGGTTCTGTGGGTAAAAATAACTTGGTTTAGCTTCTTGGAGCATACGAAGCAAAAAGTGAACCCCTACGTTGAGCGAATACATTGCTACAGAACTGGAGTCTGTTTTGTAGACAAGACTGCTCTAGAATTGCAGGTTGTGTGCTTGCTTTTGTCACGCCTGCAGTCCTGCTTAAGACACACTTCAGTTTGGAACTTTAATATTCTTTTAACATGTTTTGTTTTTCTTAAAAAATAAAAAAAAAAATAAAATCTGTGTTACTGTTAACTAGTCAGCAGTGTTGCATTCCCCCTTGCATGGTCTGAGCTTCCCTCTCAGCCTTTCAGAACCCACATTGAGGGCAAAGCTGTCATGGAAGTGAGCGTTGCAGGATCAGACCTGGGGCTTGGAGCAACCTGGTCTAGTGGGAGGTGTCCCTGCCCACAGCAGGGGCGTTGGAACTATAGATGATCTTTAAGGTCCCAACCAACTTAAACCATCCTATGCTTCTGTGAGACCTACAGCAAGCCAAAGGGTTGCCTTCGGGGAGGTCAGCTGTAGAAGTATTGTAGAAGTTTCTCACCGTTAGAAACGCTGTCAGAGATACCAGTGGATTAATACAGTCCACTTTTCATCTTCACGGTTCCATATGTACCATGGATATATGTAAACATTACAGGCTTGTGTGAGTGCATGTGTAATGTAGCATGTGCCATACCTCTTGTTTCCTTTAAGACTTAAAAGTAGAATTTGCTTTGAAGTCTGAGGTCAGTAAAACTAAGGACTGATGTTTCTCTTCAGGGCCGTAACGTACTGCTGCTCTGTGAAAGCCTGGTGGCTCGCTTTTATTGCTGTATGATGGTGAGCTAACGGCATCTCTTAGCTAACGCTGAAGCCCTGCATTTCTCATCTGTTTTCATTCTTAGTATAGCTCAGGCAGCACTCGTAGTGCCAAAAAGAAATAAATACTTAAGCAAGGTGAATTTATTTAGGGCAGATTGTCTCATTCTGGTGCTATAGATGTATTAGTGCTTAATCAATGCGTTAGCTCTTAAGAAAAAGCAAGAGGAAGGAGAAAAATGTGAAATAGTTTTTGCCTGGATGCAGCCTAGAGGAAGCTGCCCTCCTTGGTAGGAAATGTTGAGGTACAATGGTTTAATGCTGGCATAAGACATACAGAGGACTTAAATGTTGGCTGTTTTGTGTTATGTCTTGAGTGTAACCTGTGCCATGGTGTGTTCAGCACCATGTTCATAGCTGATGTAGCTTGAAGTAGAAAGCCTATTCCACTGACACATATTACCCTTGTATTTTTACTGGGTAATGAAGTTAATGGATAAATACCATCTCCCTAATTTACAAAACAGCTATACTAGATACAGATCTAGACCTTTTTTCTTTTTTTTTGGTTTTTTTTTTTTAACCAGGATTTGAGTAAAACAGTATAGATTTACATGCAGAAAGTTTAGAAAACTGTAAAACTATTTGTGCTATAGAAATGTGTCAAGAAATACCTAGTGTAATAAACAATGTGGCTGCTTAATTCCAAAATGACTCTTATAAGTTCTTTGAGAATTTAGGACAAGAACAGTTATCAGTAATGCTTAGTAGGCAGACCTGAAGCAAACATCACAGTACATGCCAGATCCAGTTGAAAGTCATGAAGTATGCTAAGTAATCAGACATGATCTTTGATACAATTTTCTTGTTATTCTGACACCTCTGGTTATTCAGAGGTGTCAAAGGTTTTTAAATGGTCAGGGTATAGTTTCTACACTTAGACAAAATAGTCAAGTAGAATAGATGATCTTAATGTTGTGGAGTTGGGATTCTTTGCCCCTTACTGAATCATCTATGGAGTCACTGTGATCTCCAACAGCTCAGCTTTTTCTAAGTAATCCTGTAACTTCTCCATTAGCATGCAGACACAAAAATGTTGTCAAGAAAACCAGCAGGAAAAAAATTGAAACTTGTTTTTTTTTTTCATTCCATTCTTCAAGAGATTATAAGTTGGGAATAAGTAGTGTACAACTGATACCAACAAGATAAACCAGTACTCTGCATTTTATTTATTTTACTAAGACTAGCTGATAAATTATGTGTGAAAGTGTTAAGCTGCAAGAGGAGAAAGTCAGAAGCAATGGAAAAAAGTTGGATAAGTATCCTTTCTGTTTAAGAAAAAGAAATAAAATACTTTGGTTGGTTGCCAAATATAAATTAAAATCAGTGTGTCTCATGTCTGTTTTATTACTACAGCTGTTTGGGTTCATGCAAGTGTATCCTTTGCTTTCTAAATATCTCAGTTCATTGAATAACGCTGTCTTTAGTAGCTTGTGATCTTGTAAACCATTCCAATTTGACTTAGAATATGTTATTAAATATTTGATTCCTGAATACCTAAGTTAAGCACTGTCGAGCTTAAAATATATTGTCATCCTCCGCTTCCCCCTGCGTGCACTACCAGGTGAAAATCCTGGGTTTTTTCACTGTATTGACTGTATTGAAGTAAAATAATTTTCATCCTGTGAAGAGTAAGATAAAAGGAGAGTCGAGACAACCTTGAGCATATCTTTCTGTACTGAGAGTTTACACTAGGTGGCATGCAAGGAAAGCCAAAAGCACAAACCTGTCTTAAAATTCTTGTAGTTAAAATCTCAGACTCGTTTCAGGATGTTTTTATCTTGTCTTTTGATCACTTTTCAATGTCTTTGCAGGTTGAAATGTCCTCTTGCTGGTACAAATAAAAGATTTCTTATTAATACCATCAAAAACACGTTACCGTCTCAAAAAGAACAAGATCAGGAACGTGAGCAAAAGGAAGACAGTAAGGAGCCTGAGCCAAACAAAAGCAGGAAAGAAGAAAAACCAAAGAAACGCAGAATTCACCCATATACGCCCAGCTTTCAGTCCAGAAGGAGAGTCAGCTACTCTCCTCCGAGGCACCGTAACAGGAACCAGCACACAAAGGATAAGCATGAAAAGCGATCAAGCAAACGATGAGGGGAGGGGAGTGACGAATGTGTGGTGTTAGAAGCCAGGAATGTCATTAAGTGTGGGACTGCAGGGATGTCTCAGTCTTTCAGGAAAAGATGCTGTTCGAAATTGAATTTTGAACCGAGTTGCTTGTGTGAGAAGTAACCTTGAGGTAGCTTTAGAAAACTTTTCTTTGGGACCTTTAAGAGAAAAGCAAAGTGCAGCAAAAATGTTTCAGTTGTTTTAGAACAGACATTCCTTTCCCTTTGCTCCGTATCTGTCTCCCCTGCTGACTAAGCTTAGGGTCTTGGTGACGAAGCGTGATACGTGTGTCACTGTCTGATACAACTCGTTTAGTCATGTCACTCTTCTGGAAATAAATTTAAATTAAGCAGAAATCTATTTATTGTGTAAAGTTGGCAGAACTTCTTTGCTGCTAACCAATAAAGAAGTTTTGCGTGTTTGGCTTAGTTTAGTTTTACAGAACCTAGAAGAAGAGAAGGCTGGTCATTGTCTGACCAAGCACATGCATTTTGTATAGAATATAAGAGTTTGCTTTCTTTAGTATAAAAAGAACAAATTTAAAATGGGCAGCACTGGAGGAACTACCAGGAAATACTGATTTTGCTTGTTATTGTATATTCACAAACCTGTCATAAATAATAATAAACATTACCCCTAAAAAGCCATAACTGCAATAATTGTCTCTGTTTAGACTTCCCTTTGTAAGGAAGTAGTTTGAACAGTCTGTTGTCATGGTGCTTTCAAAACAAACCTTGAAGATAAAGTTATCATGTTCTCTGTCCACTGCTAGAAAGTTTCCAAGTAAATGTGTAATACTAGAAATGCAGAGGTGATACTTAAACAGTCAAACGCTCACTTTCCAAACCTGTGTGGCAGTTCTGTAGTGGTACAGTTCTTAAACTTGTGACTCGGAGCACATGTAATACACATCGGCATATTCTGCGTCTCAGTTCTGTTTGTGTTACAGTAACAAACTTGCGTGAAATATTTTGTATTTCAGTATTCTCAGAAATAATTGTTTTGAACATAGGTTTCCGTTTTTAAGTGTGTTGACAATAAAATTGAAAATGTTCATCAAAAGTGCTTTGTGTAATTAATACTTTTAATGTGTTTTATGTGACAAGGTCCTCTAAGGGAAAGGAGGACCGGTGCTTCGTGGTCCTTCAGTGTTGTGTCAGGCCAAGAGTGCCACCTATAGGCTTATCTATAGCTCGTCTTGCTATACTTCCCTGTCTCTCCTAGAAAAAACAAGTTAGCTAGGAGATGGGGAGAGCGAATTGGAGATTTGCCGTGGCTGAATTTTGATGTGTGAGCTGGGAATTGCTTTTCTGAGTCATGAGAAGGTTGCTGAGCAGGCGTTGAGTGCACTGGTGGCTGCCAGGGTCTGCGTATCCAACAAAGTGGGATACTTTTACATTTCCACTGAGGAGTTGCTGTTAGTTTCCCTGCAGGAACCATAGCAATAGAACAGAAGTGCCAGCCTTTCAAATCATGGGAAATTTTCTAAGTAGGATCAATGAAAAAGTAGTATCTTTGGTGAATATAGGACTCTCTTTGGTTTAGATAAACAGATGTTGCTTGTATTCCTTATTTTGCGGGACACCAGTTGTGTTCTCCTCAATAATCCTTTTTGGAAGGACAGCACCTCCCATGCTGGCGGGGCTGCAGGGACAGTGCTGGACGGATGTGGCTTTGCAGCAGAGAGTTCACTTCACCATTGATTGGGGTTAGGGCTGGAGATGTTCCGCAGGACAAATCCCCATAAATTCTTGCTGGTCTGTCTGGCGGCAATACTATGGTGTCCTGAGAACTTTCCACACTCAGGCCTCTTCAAACACACCTTTAGGATAAGTGCTACTATTGAGTCTGCATTAATTTAAGCCAGGCTTTCAGGTGGGGAAAGTGATTAGAGTATGCTTTCAAAATGAGTGGATTGTTGATAGAGAGCGCTTCCATACTGGAAATGCTCAGCTCGAGGATCTGACATGACCTAAACCAGATAGCTGGAGAAAGCCTGTCTTTGTCAGTGGTGGTAGGTTCAGATCTAATTTCACTTTTTTCTGACTTGCAGAATGTATGTGAATTACTAATTTTTCATTGGTTGATTCCATATTTTTTTTGATGTCTTTGATAAGTCATAATAATAAACACGGAAAACTGTTGCTCATTAACCATTCTTAAGGCAAATCTTCACCTGCTGATCACTTTTTTTAACAAAAAATTGAGTGCAAAAAGTCAGGTTTGTATTGTGTCTGCAGTTGCTCCTATTGTGCAGCAACAGCATCATGTTTAGAAGGTATCTTAAAGGTGGAATTTAAACCCTGAAACTTAGATGAATGTGACTTTTCAAAATGTGTTATTAACTGCTGTAACTCGGAACGCTTGTTACTCATAAAAGTGCCTTGTCCTTGAAATAAATCAATAGATAAATAAATAAACAGTGTGATCTTGGTCTTAGCTTCCTGTAGTAGTGTGTTGCAGTTACTCACATGGGACGGGAATGCACCTTACGTTCATGTTGCTGCAGTGATCCTTCAGAGGTGTTTCTTGTTTAACAGTGAACTACTAATGTTGTCTTTGTTTAGTTTAAGTGCACGTTGTATGGGTAACAGAGGTTATTCAGCTGAGAGCGTTCTCTTGCTGTAGCCACAAGAACTTGTTAATTAGAATTTATGATTACATTGGACAGAAATCCTCAAAATGTTCGTTTTCATTAACCTGATACTGAGTGTAGATCACAAAACCATGTGGAAGAGGAGGAGAAAACATGTTACGACTGGGCTTTGTGAAATACTTCCATTAGTTTTGACTGTCAGGGATATGGTAACGTGCAGTTTTTACATTCATTGTACAGCCTCTTCTCTTTTGTAAATCCAGTTTGAATTATTTACAATGAATCATGAACGTCCAAGAAAAGCCCAACAGATTTGATGTATAACACGACTTAGGCAAAAATAGACTCTGTTTTTCAGACTGATCCAAGTTTACTTCACAGAAGTTTCTTGAGGTGCAGTTGTAAGAGCGTTCCTTAGCGATTATGAAATTTCTACAGAAAACTAGTCAACAAAGGAGATGTAAATGTTTGTAGATCAATGGAATAATGTAGCAGGAGGGGGTTGCTTTTCCTGCACAAACAGAACTGGGTTTTGTGTTGTGGCTGCAAGTTGATCACTGAGAAGCATGTTTCCTCTCCTGCCCTATCGGAGCGCTCATTAATAATTATGTGTTTTCAGTTAATTAAACTGGAACAACACAAAAGTAGACTTGCTTGGCTAAGTAGCAAGAAAACATATTTGGATTGTGTTTGGAGAAGGATTTTATTCATTTTATCAGTAGAGTCACTGATCCACCAAATCTTTATTCATGTGAGTGATCTTTGCACTTGCAAATAATCCTGTTGTAGCTCACCCTCTATGAATGAAGCTCTTGTCTGCATTAATACGCATTCTTTGTTTTAGTGACTGTCAATAGGAAATAGTCAAGAGTAAATATTAAAGAGGGCATCGCTCCAATTAAAAAAAAAAAAAAAGCCTTAAAAGTTTTGCAAACTATATATATATTCACACCATCATTTCCAGATAGGATGGTCTTAAGACAGAAAAAAACTCAAATACTTTTATGCCAAATATTTAGCAGCCTCTCAAAGTCTCAAATGAACACTGTGGATGTACCTTCCTTATTTACATCAGTTCAGTATTGCTTAGACTCTAAATTTACCAAACATGGTTTTAGTAACTCGCAAGCCGTTACCCCCACACCTTATAAAATGCTTCTAGAAGGCTGCATCTATATTGCGTCTCAAAATACTCAATCTCCATCTGTATGCAACAAAAATAAACTTTTGTTTGTAAGGGAAAGCAAGAAGTATATGCTATTTCTACATGAAAATGCTGTTCACACAGTATTCACCGCTACCCAAAATTATGAGCCTCGTGTTACGACTGGAGTGTTGAGCCAAATACTTGAGGCTAAGGAATGGTGCAAGTTCTGTGAAGTTCTCCTGAGAGGGTCCCATGTCTTTTATATTGCGATCGCATACAGCTAACTGCACAGGCGTTGTGTGGGAAGTGGCGTGGTGCCCTGGAGAGGGGATGCAGTGGCCTGTAATATTGGTGTAGGTCTCCGGAGATGAGTTCAGTTCCCCATCTACAGCTTCCTCGTAGGATCTTAGGTGGGTTTTCTCATTGCTCTGGATGTCTGTACCATAAAGAACAGGTTTTGCATGGTCATAAGCGCTATAGGCTGTGTTTCTCACCCACCTTCTGTCCTCTTGGCTGCTCTGCAGATGGCCATCAGCTTCGCAGTATGGCCGTGTTTGATAATGTCCCACAGGCTTGTGCAGCCCTGTGGCCTCCAGGCCCAGTAGGCAGCACTGCCACAAGCCTTGACTGTGGATGTGGACAAGCCATGGCCACCGCGGCTTTGGCATTGAGCAGGGCAGATCGGGGCTTAGTTTCTTCTCTATAAATGGGGATGTGCGATGTAGGAGTACCCAGCATAGATATGTAGGGATGCTTTGAGAAAATCGCATCGCAGCCTCATGTTGATAACCTCAGACACTGTATTGCCCATGAAACACCGTTACGGTCTGGAGTATGGCATGACAAACAGGCTCGTGTTCTGCTGTTTCAGTGTCATCACGGGCTGGGACGTGGTCACAAAAAGGGTGTTTGAAGGGTCTGACACTCCAGTCACAAAGGTAAAAATCAAAGCTTTGTCAGAAAGTGAAGGCAATGGCATCTTTAATGGTGTGGGGGAGAAAAGGCTGTCTAGAGCTCAGCGGAAAACTAATCTAATTGTATTCTACGTTTGAAAGTACAACCTCAGAGAGCCCAGAGACTCTTGCTGGGCAGCAGAAGGGGAATCCTGCTGTTCTCTGCCATCCTCCTACTCGCGTTGGTGGGAGCACACACATTCACCCCCAGCCAGGCATGTCCCTGGTCCTCTGCTCGCCGTGAAACCCACAACCCGCCCAAGCCATCTCTGCTTTCCTGGGGCACACGGATGGGAATGGGGACAGACTGCAGAAAGTGCTTCAGGAGCAATATTACACGGAGCTTAACAGCAGTTGTGTAAACACAACCAAAGTCTGGTTTTGGGAAACGTGGGTGGGCATTCTGCTTGAGAGTCTGTGTCTTCGGAATTCTCCAGCTTTTCCTGGAGAGGAACTGCCTGTGTCTTTTAAAACATCCTGTGAGGGTTGAAAGTTTGCTCAACGCTTGTCATTCAAAACGTCTCAGAGAGAGAAAAATGCCAGCAAGCAGCAAATCCATCAGGAACAGCAACGACAGACAATTCCTGGTAATGAGCCATTGTTTAAGTTTAAGAATATTAAGAAAGGAGTATAACACATGAAGAAAAGCAAAGCTCTGTGTGAGCTATTCCTTTGTCTGAATTCTATATATTATATACAAATACAGTCTTCTCTCCCTGCCGTATTAGCAGACATCAGAGTAGCAGCAAAAGCCAAAAGGAAGGTAAGCAAAGTAGTTGGCATTGTCAATCTGGATATCTAAACTTGGACAACTCTGCCCACAGCAGAACCCTAAATTAAAATGTTGCTTTTCAGCCTAATCCACTGCGTTGCTAAAGCAGCAGAGAGACGGTGTTGCTGGGATTTCGTGTCAATGCTAGATTAGTTTCTAATGCTCTTCCACCGGTGCTGGGGGGTTAATGCCTCTCTGAACCCCTCTGTGCAGAGAAGGCACTTGCAAAGTCCTTGGAGGGTGGAATTTGTTCTCTCCAGACAAGAGTTTGACTCTGAGTGTTACCTCCTTTCTCTCCTGGTGTCAATTTACTAAGCTGGGGGATGCCCAAAGGAGAGGCAGGTGGAGTTTGCCGTGGTCCAGCCCTGTGCCTGAGGACCCGGCAGGGTACTGTGTGTGGCATCTCTGCCACAAAGACCCCCCTCATGTCCCACACTGGAGACCGTTCTGGTTAAATAAATCTCTGGGAGAAAGCATAGGCTCCAAGGAAAGCAGATGATACCGTGTCAATACGTAAATCCTCATCTGGCATGGATCGGTGAAGTTGTGCTGCCATCAGCAGAGCTGGTCTGGTTTGCAGTGGTGAAGCACCTCTGTCTGTCTCCATCGAGCCACTGACACGTAGGCTAAAGGGGGAGAGAAGCCAGAAGAGCAGTGTGGGATCACCAGCAAACTCCTGCCTGTCCCGTTTTTCCCTTGGGGCTCGTGATTTGGAGACTGCTTTCCCTGGCCCTCATGACTGCCTGTTCAGCAGCAGAATTTCATAGAATCATAGAATCAGAATGGTTTGGATTAGAAAGGATCTTAAAGATCATGTAGTTCCGACCCCCTGCCATGGGTCGGGACACCTTCCACCAAACCAGGTTGCTCAAAGCCCCATCCAGCCTGGCCTTGAGCACTTCCAGGGATGGGGCATCCACAGCTTCCCTGGGCAACCTGTTCCAGTGCCTCACCACACTCAGAATAAAAAATTTCTTCCCAATATCTAATCTAAATCTACCCTCTTTCAGTTTAAAACTGTTACCCCTTGTCCTATTGCTACACTCCCTGATCAAGAGTCCCTCCCCATCTTTCCTGTAGGCCCCCTTCAGGTACTGGAAGGCCGCAATAAGGTCTCTCTGGAGCCTTCTCTTCTCCGGGCTGAACAGCCCCAACTCTCTCAGCCTCTCCTCATAGACAGGCTCCAGCCCTCTGATCATCTTCATGGCCCTCTTCTGGACCCACTCCACCAAGTCCATGTCCTTATGTTGGGAGCTCCAGAGCTGGACACAGTACTCCACATTGGGTCTTACAAGAGGGGCAGAATCACCTCCTTTGATCTACTGGCCATGCTGCTTTTGATTTTCCATCACCTTTTTTTGCAGATGGAGACCATGAGGCTCAAGGCAGGTTCTCCCTGAACCAAAAGGAAGAACATGCATGCATTTTCCTTCTTTATCACCAGGCTTGTACTTAGGGTGGTTGGTTACCTTATGGAAAATTTTATATCTATAGTGTGCTTTGCAAAAATGTGTGAGGAATCTCAGTCCTCCATGCTAACACCTGGCATTAGCAGGGTGGTAAGCCAGAGCAGGGTGAAGCGGCTCAGGTGTGCTGCTCACGTGCGGGTTTTGGTCTGCCCTGAGCCCCTGCGCGCATCCTGCCTGTAAGGACCACTATAGACCCGCAGGTAGACACACAGCTCCTTGTGACCTCTGCCTGGTGAAAGGATCAAACATCAGCCCCGCCACAGGAGGATCCCTTCCCGATGGTGGTTCTGGGTCTGCCTCACCAATGGGTCCCATTTGGACTTGGATCCCTGCAGGAATCTTCTTGCAACAAGGAAGGGACTGGAAGGCACAGCTCTACCTTTCCATAGCAGGACCTATTGCATCCTGCCCAGTAGGCTCCCTGCTGCCTGAGAAATGGGTTAAACTAGCAGTAAAAGTCCACAGGAATGAATTTACCTAAACTTCATTTTTCTTTGCCCGTTGAAAATATTTTCCCAGGCACCTCCGCCCTCGGGAGGGAGCAGAGAGCCCCCACCGCGCTCTCATTACTCGAGATTCACCTCCAGCCGCCTCTGCCAACTTTTTCCTCCTTTTTTCTCCTTTCTAGGTTGAGGTCTTTAATAATTTCGTGTCTCTTTCAGCTTAGGCTCCAGCCTGGGAAAAACAAACCTGCTAGCCTGGCGAAAGCCAAACACACACGGCCCAATTACCAGCTTCCCCACTGTTCCTTTGGGCTGGCTGGTATTCTCCCTGCCTTTGTGTCGCTGCCTGCTCCCTGCCTCCGAGCAGCTTCCTTTGACTCCGCTCCACGCAGCCGGGCAGAACGAGATCCAGCAGGTAAACTGAGGAAGACCTATTGTCCGGCCACCCCTCGCCTGTGGACCGCTGCGGTTTATCTGCCGGCAGAGCTTCACGCGGGCGTACCTCTGTAAAGAGCTGCTTTGCTCTTTAATTAGGGGAAAATGCGTAGTTTCTTTGCACTTGAAATACTTGTGCATGAGGAGGGCAGGATTGATGTGTCTCGGTAATGGCAGACCACATGTTGCAGTTTGGGTGCTGGGAGCACATCGCATCTTTTCGACTCTGCGTGGTTGCTGTCTGTCCAGCAGTCCGTGCCTTGGCTGGCGCTGGTCCTGGCAGCTTTGGGAAGAGCCAGGGAGGATGGATAGGGCTGCCTCCGGTGCTGTGTGCTCCTGCAGTTCTCCGGGAGGACCTGCCAGGCTGTCCTGTGGCAGGGACAGGCTGGTGGCTGTTGTGACCTGTTGTCACAATCTGAGAGGTGGGAACTGGCAGGGATGAGCCACTGCCAGCCCCCAGGGTAGGTGGTCACCATGGCAGGGTCTCTGCTTGTGATGCCACCAAGGTTCCCCTCTGCAGCTGCAGGGGCACCCACCACCCATTTTATAGGAGCACAAACTGTTCTCCAAACGTGCTGCACCAATGGGGGTCTCCAGGATAGCTCCTGTGGGTGAGCAGGAGGAGTGGCCAGTCCTACGTCCCTTTCTCAGGCAGCACCAGCTTGTTCTTCTGCCCCAGCTACCCCGTCTTGCCATGACCCGAGTGCCTGTGGAGCCCCAAGCTGTCCAGGTGATGAGGGCTCATGCTGAGGACCAGCTCTCTACAGTCACATCTGTGTGGTCCTCCAGCCCCGGGGCTGCCGGCTCATGTCTGTCTGTCTGTCTGCAGTCCCTTAAGCAGGGCAGCCCCAGGCAAGCTGCCCACGCTGAGCCTGGGCACCCTCTGGGGTGATGCTAGCTGGTGGGGCCAAAACCATGACAATGGTGGCACCGACCGAAGACAGTGCTGAAGACCCAAGATTGGAGTTAGGTGGGTTTCTCCTGCTGACTCAGTGGAGTAGCATAAAGGTGCGAGATGTGGGTGTCCTGGTTTGAGGTAAACCAGACCAATTTACACTGGTACCTGTCGTCGAGAGCAGGATGCTTCGAGAGATGCGGTGGATGCCCCCAGACAGAGTCCCCGGGATGCACAGCGGCTGCTCTTTGGGACAGCAACTAAAAATTGGCTTTGGAGTGTGAGAACTGACAGGAAACAAAATATCTTCCCCGTCTTTCATTAGCAGGGCTGCGGCTACAAATGCACTCGCCCCGCTCAAAGGATTTACAGTTCGTGAAGGATCTGTGTGTGGGGAGGGAGCTGGTGAGGGGAGCACTGGGGAGAAGCTTAAAAGTGAATTGTTAGAACATATCTCCATCTCAGCGCTCAGTTTATAAAACAAATTCTTTGGGCAGGTGCTTGAATTCACAGTCTCTTTAGAGGGAATTTGTCAGCCCCAGGAATATATTGGTTGAGAAAAAAAAATACCCAACTATCGCCATCAGCTGCTAGGAGGGAAAAGCTAATCATCTAAACTTTACTGCGGGAGAGGTGCAGCTGTCAAAGCAATAAGGTAAATGAGTCTGAGGCTGAAATGGTTTTTGCAGCAGAACTCTGCTCCCTGCTAAATAGGGGAGATTGAACTATAGCACCATTCCACTATTCCTTGGTAATGCACCATTTTGGGGCTGACTGGGTGGTCTTAAGTCCATTGCCACAGTGGCTATATCACTGATACCAATCAAGGCCCCGCAGCTGAGACCCTGAGTGACCTGCTTCAGCAGCTTTTTTCAAACCCCAATTCACTCATTTGTGTGGGATGCTTTTCTGCTACTTTATTTATGGGATTACATAAATGAGCCATTAAAAATGTAAATCTTCAGAACAGTTGAATAATAAAGATTTAAACAATAAGCTCAGGGCGGTACAGTACAGAAACTTCCCCGAACCAGCAGTACTGCACCATCGTGGCTATGGCAACAATAGCGGGTTAAGGGGAAGAGAGAGCAAGGAGGAAAATAAAGCATTGTAACAGTCACTGGCACCACAGAAAGATTAGGGAGTTGGGTTTTTTTTGGTTGGTTTTTTTTTTTTTTTCAGAGTATTAGAACAATAATGAAGATGTGCCATTATGCGCCACAAAGGAGACCATGCCATCCCTCACATAGTGCAGGTGTCAAAACAATCGGGCTGGCCACAGAATTGAGTTTAAGTGAAGTTTGTCCCACCTCACCACAAAGCGTTTAACCCTTCCCGGGCCAGAGCCAGCTACAGCCGTGCCATGGTTACTGCAGGCTCTTTTTTCCCCTCTCCTGTGCCGTCAGGCATCTGGTCTGAGCATCTTTCTTCATCAGCAGGGGCAACGAAGCTGTAGACCATGTACCTTGCTGAGGAGGAGTCGGCTGCGAGTTTTTATTTGGCTTTCTTTGTGCTTACATCACATTAAAGTACATGGCAAGGCAATAGCACAGTAAAGAATTGTACTGCGGTTTAGTTAAGTCCCACTGCAGCCTTTTCTCTGCAAAGGATAAAATGATGGAAGTGTCTTCTAAGCTCTGTTAAGCTTAAAATTTGTAAGACGAAACAGCAGTAGACTGCTATTTCATAGCACAAATTTTGAGCTTAACAGGGCTGATTTTCCCTGTACAACTGTGAGTTCTCAGTGTCCCACAGTAATAGAATGAGAGAATCATAGAACTGCTGAGGTTGGAAGGGACCTTTAAGATCATCAAGTCCAACCATCAACCTACCCTGACAAAACCACTTCTAAACCATGTCCCTAAGTACCACATCTACCCTTTTTTTAAACACTTCCAGGGATGGCAAATCCACCACCTCCCTGGGCAGCCTATTCCAATGTTTAATAACCCTTTCAGTAAAAAAATGTTTCCTAATATCCAATCTAAACCTCCCCTGACATAACTTGAATCCATTTCCTCTCGTCCTATCACTTGTCACCAGCGAGAAGAGGTCAGCCCCCACCTCTCTACAACCTCCTTTCAGGTAGTTGTAGAGGGTAATAAGGTCTCCCCTCAGCCTCCTCTTCTCCAGGCTGAACAACCACAGTTCCCTCAGTTGTTCCTCAAAGGACTTGTCCTCCAGACCCCTCACCAGCTTTGTAGCCCTTCTCTGGACACGCTCCAACACCTCACTGTCCTTCTTGTAGTGAGGGCCCCAAATCTGAACACAGTACTCGAGGTGGGGCCTCACCAGTGCTGAGTACAGGGGGGTGATCACTTCCCTAGTCCTGCTCACCACACTATTCCAGATACAGGCCAGGATGCCATATCTTCATATATAATCTTCATACCACAGCTGTAGTGAAGAAGACTGAGATTTTACTGGCATTTTCGACGTGCTTACCTTGAAGACAAGGTCTGAGCCACATCAGTGCTCTCCCTAGAAGCAGATTACAGCATGCGGTGCACTGTTTTGATAAGTTTTTCCTATCGCTCAGTTCTGGGAACTGCATGGAGGTATTTTGTAAACAAGGAAATTCAGGAGTTTATTTGGGAGAGCATATTTGGGAATTATATAAAGTTTCAGAGTAAATTTGGGACTTGATATAAAAGACATATTACCTCCCTATTTCAAAGGTCACCACCCTCGGGATTTTAATATTTCTAACCTAAAGGCAAACATATACCCCCACCATCCTAATTCCTACACTGTAAGAAGGGTGAGGCCGTGGGCCAACATCCATTGATGCCCAGTGAATCATGACTCTCTCGCAGAAAAGATAATGATCCCACCAAACCTGAGCTGTGTCTGTAGGTCCAACCATAATGATAACAGCTGCATTCTGATACAACATTTTTAATTGCTTGGGCTTGCAAAACCTACAAATTAAGTGCCATGTGGAAAAAAAAAAATCTTCTGCAAATAATATAAGTAGGCATGATGTGATATGGCTTGCAAGTGAAGTCTTCTACAACAACAGGTTTTCATGCATCCCTGTATTTGACTGACCTCTAAAAATATTCTTATTTGAGAACTGTGGGACTTGGCCAAGATTCCCTTGTTACATCTGTGCAAATCCGTAGACATCGGAAGAGTTACTGTGAATTCACGCTGGTGAAAATTAGAAGTGAAGCTGTTTTATAGTCTCTCTTATCCTTAAAGTTCAACATCCTTTGTCAATTCTTGCTATCTTTACTTTCTGAAAACCGTTTACACTAGTGTACCAATGTCATAGTGAGTTTTTAGCAATATTATAACGGCCAGCATTCAACCTAGCATCACAGAAGGGTTGAAGTTGGAAAGCACCTCTGGACACCACGTGGTCCAACCTTCCTGCTCAAGTAGGGCCACCTAGAGCTGGTTGCCCAGGACCATGTCTAGGTGGCTTCTGAATAGCTCCAAGGAGTTATGAGTATCTCCAAGCATCCTAGTGTTACATTATTGTATTTTGGTGATTTATTATAGGTGCAACTTCTATTGATAACAATAGCATTGATTTCACTGTATGTAGACAAAGGACACCATAAAAGCTTGCCAACTCCCTAAAGTTTTTTAACTGCTGTCAGGGGAGAGGAAGAATTGCTGGTGGTGGAAACAGGGAAATATTTAAAGAATACAGTAATGTCAACTGTGATAGCATGATGAAGTTTATTTTCTAAATAGTGTCTCTCCCAATGGGGTTGTATGGGGCAAGAGAAGGGAGAGATGAAAAGGGAAAATGGGTTTACTGGCAAAGCAGAGAGGTCACAAGAATGCAAGGTGTGGACAGCTTTGTGTTAATGAGGAAAGTCTTCCTCTGGGTTGCATATGAGACCTTTTGAGATAACTGCATTTATCTCAGGGCAAAATTTGTATTTTAGGATGGGTAGATCCTGTCCTCGGTCAGAGTGGTGAATCTTGTGGTATTTCCAGATGCTTCTGCCTTATCATGTGTGATTCTCTTAGGTACAAGTGGTTACACAATTGGTTTATGTAGCTGTGGGCACTAAGAAGGCAGGTGATGGACTGCAGCCCCATCCAGTCCCAGAGCAGAGAGCTGTGCCTGCCCCAAGCCAGCTGCCTGTGCATGGCACAAGGGCTCTTCCATGGAGCAGGAGGATGTGATTCACATCTGAAGCTTATTCTGTGTTGCATTTAGTTTCTACATTCATTTGCCAGATTTGAGTCTCAAGCGAGCCAGCCCATGCAATGGGCAAGACATACAGGGCTGCTGCCATCCAGCCCAGACGTGGCTTTGTGCAGTGCCACCCACCAGGTGGGTAGCACATACAGAAGAGGGGCACATGTTGGGCAACCCCTTCAGAAGTCCCCACATTAGGTTTTCCACCTCTGTGCACAAAGCGAGGGGACAGTACAGAGTAGAGCTGGTCTTGAGGAAGATCTTCCATGGGTTAAGGAGTCACATGCATGTTAAGGCTTCTCCTAGGCTTTGCTCCCACTGTGGTTTGAGTGATCTGGATCCAGGTCCTTAAGCATATTTAAAGAGGTAATCATGGGCTGCAATCCGGTTTGCTTTAAGGAGATAGCTAAATATTAAACTTAACTTTTCCAATCTGAAAGCAGGTGCTTCATGGAAAACAGAGATTTAAGATGATCAGCCACTCCATCATCCTAATGTACATGATTTTCTTTTCTCTTCATTCTACACCAGCTTAATTCATTTATTTTTGAGAGGGAAAAAAGGCTGATCCTGCAGTAAATGTGACTGAAGAGATTTTTCAATGTCTTATCGGTGAACTCTGTGTGGCCAGTGATCCTAATCCCCGTTCTGGTTCTTAGTGGTGTGATTTGGAAGTGTCTGCAAAGAGAAGGGCAGGACCACGGGGCGAGCTGGAGAGCTTCCCGGGCACAGGGCATTGCCTTTCCCAGGGTTTGGCTGGGTAAGTAACTGCAGAGACTGTCAGCTGGTGGGCAACAGCAGCTCAGTCCAGGCATTTCTGTGGCCAAACAGCTCAAAGAGGTCATGGCTGTGGTTGCTCTCCAGCCTGGTTAAGGCTGAATCCATGTAGCAGTATGGGACATACCCGCCAGTCTCACAGCTGTGAATCTGCTCTGGAATGGAAAAGCAAAACAAAACAGATTCCGAATCTCGCAGTAGCATACCAATTGCAGGAAAAATCCCTCTTTGAACCACCAGATTTGGTTACGGATGATTTTGAGTATTATATCGTTGCTTCAGTCTCTATATGGAAGCAAACAATTTTATTTCATTTCCAAAGTTGATAGAAAGATAACTGCAGACATAATCAGCTTTTCCAACATCTCTCTGGAAAGCCAGGAATTGGACCCTGAAGATAGTAGGACACAGGACTGAGGAAGTTCTGGTTTACAAGGTGGAGTGCACAATGAATTCAACATCGAAGTCAGACTGCAGCCCCTCTGGTATCCCAAGTAGTTCTCCTCTTTGTTCCCTCAGTCACGAGCACTGAAGAAAGCTTTCAGGACCTGTCTAACTTGAAACCCCTTTTATGACGTAGGAATGAAAGGTTTGGATCTCATCAGAAGGGAGGAAAGGAAGTTTTTTAATGATCTGATATTGCACGAGGCAGCTTCTCTCCTTGGGGCAGGATCTGATACCAAGGACCAGGTCTTTGCTTCGCTGCTGTTGCTAGGAGCATTTTCCTTCCTCCCGCCCCATCTTGCTGCTACTCCAGGCAGCTGCGAGGCACTACAGAAGATCACCTGCACCCATGAGGAGGCTCCACCAAACTGCTTCATGCTGCTGTCTTGGGTCAGGGAAGCTCATAAATATGAGCTTAAGTGGGAGAGAAAGATCAGGGTGACTGTCTCCTCTAGCAAATATTTCAGGGGGAAAAAAAGCCATTTCACTTCTGGCTGCATAGAAGGGAGGCTTCTCTTACCTCCTTCCCAATGTGCCAGATTTTAAGTACTTTGGCTGGTATTGAAATGGAGCTGGAAGTCTTCAGCGAATGTGGAGTCCTAGGTTGGAGACATGCATCACAAAAAGTCTGGGAGCCTTTTGCAGCCCTGCTGCAGGAGCAGGGAAGTTGGGAGAGGAGCTGGTGGGATACATGGGACCTGTGCCCATGTCCCAAGTTCTTCGGAGGCTTCAGGGCAGTCCTGGCCTCAGGACTGGCTGTGTGAGGGTGGGGATAGGAAAGGAGGCCTAACGCTCTCCCCTGCACAGAGCTGTGGTAGCAAAGTGCAGCCCTGGGCATGATTCACGCTGGCCTTGCTCCATTGCATTATCT